>NC_137911.1:24360511-24413011 GCF_963457725.1 Sprattus sprattus | reverse complement strand
AAATTGAATATTTGTCAGTTAGATTAATTCATAAATTGGGTATCTATAAGGGACAGTCCACAAAAATCAAATGAACATGGCATTGTGCTCTAACTATGATTCATACAGAGTGTACTGCCAACCATACAGCATGAAGCACATAGATAAATCATAGAGCTGATTTCAGAAGGGAGACAGAGGCAAGCTGTTTGTGAAGCAATACTGCCATCTAGACACAGGCCAGCTTTTGACTAGTGGGACAGACACACAACAGCCGCCACCATTTAACAGGATGACGGGGTATACAGACTGATTATCATTCTACTGGACTTAATGAGATTTGTATTTCATCTACAAAGATTTATTGTGAATGTGAAGTTAACTGCAATAAATACAATTCCAGGAACAAGTCTGTCTTTCATACATGCCATATAATCTGATATAACATAACCTTTTGAGCATCTCACAAAAGGCAAAAGCCAGTTGGCGAGATGGTCTGTCACAGTGTGTAAAAATGGCCTCAGACGTCGTCAGGATGCCGTCACCAAGTCTGCAGTGTTGTCACTATGTGAAAAAAGACAGAAATAGAGGTGCTGATGGGCAACGTGAAGCCCTGCTAACTCGGAGGCCGGACTCTGCAGGCTGCCCGGCGAGCTGTAAGCTCCTCTCACTGCCATGGCCGGCAGGAGCAGGGTTACATATGGCACAGAGTGGCCCGGGCACGAGTGCCGTGCCAACCCTCATCCGGGTCCAGCGAGACGCGTGGTGCCGACTCTGTGTGTGTTTGTGCGAGCAGATGGCGTAGGTGGAGAGAGACAGGCGGAGGGGAGGGGAGGAGCGGCTCTACAGCAGCACAAGCACAGCACAAGGGTGGGGGGGGGGTGGGGGGGCGATTGTGAGTGTGTTGTGGGCTGTGTGTGTTGAAGGGGAGAAAGAAGTGAGGTGGTGGGTTAGAGGTGGAGGGGAGCTGCGAGAGGAGGGAAGAAGAGCCCTCAGATCAAGAGCGAAGCCTTTAATCAGTTGCTGCTCAGCTCCCTGCCTCTCAATGGAGCCGCTGCTCTGGCACGGTAGCCTCGCTGAATGACTTCTGTTTGAGGCAGCCGCCCAACAACCTTCTAATTCATGCACTGCCATCTAGTGGTATCTGGAAAATAAACTGGAAACTCAGAGCTATACACACATTTGACAGCAACCCTAAAGATGACCTTAACACTTTTTTGCTGAATGCCTGCCACTCCATTGATGGGATTACCATATACTTCAGTACTGCAATGTGTGTAACAAAGAGAAACCAAGACTTTACTTGTTTAACCAGCAAACTGTAGCAATATAATCATATCGTAGCTGTACAATGCTCTGTGTAATCCTTCCATGAGCGGAACTGTGATGCACTAGTGGACAGTCGCTTCTCTGATGTAGAGAAAAAAAGAACCACCAGCTGAGAAATACTAACTACTTACTAACCGAGAGTGAGGTCATGCAGGGAAATATCAGACTGAGGCTGTAACGTATCTACCGAGCGATAGCGACTAACCCGGTGAGGAGGGCAATACGCGGCTGGCATGACTACCCATTAGCCAATCAGAATGCTCGTACTGTCGTTGCCATATAATAATATGCAATACGATTCTATGTATTCCAGGATGTTTCCAGAACAAACATAACACAACCTCTGCAACCTCTGTGGCCCCTGTTAGCAAGTGACCAGATTGAGGAATCCCATACAGATCTTCCACCCAGTGAATAGAAACAGAAAAGTGGTCTGATTCCATTGTTGACATGTGTAATGTAATGCTGGAGCTAAACACTTAACACTGTGAGTCAAAGGGGGTAAAAGTAGAGAGGGTGTCATCTTTCAAACTCCACGTTTCTGTTTGTGGGTGTGTTTGAGTGAGATAGAGCATCAAAAGTAGGTGTGGTGACTACGACCCACTTACACATTAGAATGCGTCCCTTGATGCTCCACTAGAAAGACCAGCCGATCGACTGGGAATGAACCCATTGTCTCTCTGAAGGGCTGGGCTCTATTCCTGAAAGCAAGACAGATGGGAATATGCAGTGTTCTTAAATAATGTAATGACCTTAATAGTTGCACCATATTATGAATGAAATGCACATGCATAGCTATTCACATGTAAAACATTAACTAAATGGGAACACACATCTACACTTACATGAAAAAATGTAGGCCCCAAGATTTTTCATGAGGTCTTGTTCAGTGTTAAAATGATATCTAAGAATTTAAACACTTACGTTTTTGTTTCTTAGTGCCGCTATAGAAAGTGTGGCATTGCATGAATAATCAAGTAATAAATAAGGGATAAAGTTGTCCAATTGTGGCTTATCCCAAAACTGTGCGCAGAACAGGAGCTCTAGCGCCCCTATCTTACATCCGGGTGCCGCTCCGGCAATAGACTCCGGCTGGCTGCAGCTCTGCGTTTCCGTGTTGGTTGTGGGAAGAGAGGGGGTTACAGACAGGGGGTGAGATTGACTAAATCTGTTTGGATTACGTCGTCAATACCACCTTTCCTATGGATGAGGAGTAGTATCGGATGAAGAACACACACGTTGTCAAAGAGGGAAACTTGTTTTTGGGCATATTTTGACATGGAGTATGCCGTGACAACACCCCCTGACATGTGAGATTTACAGAGCAATATAGCTCAGTAGAAGACTGTGCGATTGTGTGGCTGTTGCCATCTCGCTTATCCATTTATGGTTGCTCATTTGATCCACTACTTGTGTCACGATCCTCGTCTGTGCTGGGGGAAAAATGAAGAAGTTTAATATCAGAAAGGTGTTAGATGGTTTGACGGCCGCCTCCTCCTCATCCTCATCACCTCAACCGGGAAACAGGGAAAATGACTCAATTCAGGAGAACCTGCAGTCGGAGCATTTCCAGCTCTGCAAGGTGGGTTCTTATCACACGGGGGTCGCAGGGGTTGACCGCGAGCAAATGGCACCCCAGCGGCCCGATCTCACACTCTGGAGACCGAGTGTACCGATGGATCCTATCCATGCAGTTAGAATAAAATTGATGTACACGTAGCTATCGAGCAAGTGACGTCTCCGCCAAATACATGTATTTCGATTTGTGTGGATAGTCAGGTTGATCCCAGTCATCAAGAGGTGTGTGAAATATCAGTCATAGAAGAGGTTAATTCTGTGGCTTCTGATGTGTTGCTAAGAATTAGCAAAAAATACACAGCTAGCTACCTACTGTCACAGTATGCCAAGTCGCGTTGACTAACGTTAGCAAATAGGAAAAGTGACCAGATGGAAATGTTGCGTATTCACACAGTTGCATTCGCTGGGTAATTTAATTGTCAGTGGATGGAACTTGCAACATTAACGTTAGCTGCTGTATAAAGTGTTTTACAGTGAATAGGTATATATTATGGCTGTTAATTTCAGTGCAAAATTAAGTTAGCCAGCCTGGCTAACGTCACTCAGATCAGTTCCTTGCATATGAGCATTGCATCAGAGGGCAGGATGGTGTTAATGCTATTCCGCTAAATAGCTAGCTAACTAGCTAGCAGCAGTGAAATCTTATTAAACCAGCTTCCAAGGCAGACCTGAAGTGACGGGGAGTCTCATTTCCATTGGACTGTGAAGTGACTTGTCATCATACACTCAAAGCTACCGTATGAGCTACAGTACTCTGCTTTCATGATTATAGTTGACCGCTGTGAATTGTTTCGTTCCAACAGAGAAGATTTTGCATTACTTCCAGTTGTTCAATGTGTTAAAGTGTCAAATGCTACAGGTTATTACGGGCCCTCTTCCGCAGCCAAGCTAGCTTTCAACACCTTTTTGGTGCACAGCGGATGAGGGCTTGCTATTTCACCGCAAACACATCAAGACATTCGTGTTGTCTTGCAACAGCCTACGCCAGTGCTTGTAAGGTTCACATAGACAGTCTGTTAAATGTTCCCATAATGATGACAGTCATTTGCAACATAATAATTATCCAGGGACTCACATTATCTAAGTAAATGCAATTGCCAGACGTTCTGTACAACGTCAGAACAAATCAGCATCGTCCTCTTTCAGTGTCATCAATCTCAAACACCAACGGCTTTGGACCTTTTTGTGAAGGAAAAGAAGAAATTAAATATCCAGTCATTTAGTCCCAGGCATTAATAGGGTTCTTTACTTCATGATGTGGATAGATGTTGCCTTGACAAGATTATCCCAGAAAACATGAGTTTACAGTGGACATCCTGTGTACGTAACTGTACAAGAGGCTTTTTTTATGCATGAAAAGAAACGTTTCCCTTGGTCATGCTGTCCTGTGTGTTTTCAGAACCTGATCATCCACTATTTACACTCAAGCCAACTTTGGATCTTTATTTTAGAATATTTGAACACTTTTTCTTTTCCTGTTGTGTAAGTGTGTGTTAATGTCACTGAACTGCCGTATTTTGCCTTGCAGACTGTGCGCCATGGCTTCCCTTATCAACCCTCAGCAATGGCTTTTGACCCTGTGCAGAAAATCCTTGCTATAGGGACTCAGAGTGGAGCTTTGAGGTTGTATCCTTTTCTCAAAAGATAAGTAACAAACAATCTGTCCAACACATGGTATACATATTTGCTGTCAATGTTGTCTCTCAAGGTTCAATGTATGCATTGTCATATCCATCGTACAAAAGAATGTCTTGTGGTTGCGATGAAATGTCTCTGCCCCCGTGATGCATTCAGATACAATGGGCTCTCAGATTCCAGTTGTCTGACACGCAGATGCTTGTGTTACGCAGTGGATTTCTCAAAGCAACAATGATGCGACACTGGAGGTTGACAAAGTGATTGATGGTACCACAGCTACTGACCTCAGGGGACTCCAGAGCTACTTCCTCACTGTTATTGCCCATATGAAACCAGTCCAAGGCCCCTGTCCTTGATGTGACATCGCTAATACTGGGGGTAGAGTCAGGGGACGCAGGCACTGTAGCCTCTATACGGGCGTCACCCTTGCTAGTGACTCAGGGGTAGCCATATTGGGGAACATGTGGGTGGCTGGCCTTTCAGAGGCACCCCTCTTGGGACCCGCGCCAGGGGATGACTGATGAGAACAGGGTGAAGGGAAACAACCCCTGATCTTGTGAGAACCTGAACATGCTCTGCCACCAGCCTGTAAGACTCACCACAGACCAGCACACATTGTATTGACTTATACATTTTATTGACTTAGTGTGCGCTCGTCCATCAGATCGATGTCAGAACAGGAGTGGTAACCGATATATTGCAACGGTGTGTGTGTGTGTGGTCTTAGCCATGTGCAGATGTAGCAGTTATGCACAAATATAGGGGTTTTCAGCATACACAGAAGTTTGACCATCAGTGGCTGCATCAGGTTTGAAGTCGACGGAGACACCTTAATGCCACGCTCACAAATTAGCACCACACTCCCTGTGTCTGGCTGGGGAGGGTGGGGGCACTTCAGAGGTGACAGGAGCTGTGGGGGATCAGGGAAGGTGTTGATGAGGTGGTCCCTCTGTGCTCAGTTTGGAGGAAGGCATACAGCTGCCTGTGGAGTGTGAGGGCTCTCGATAACCTTCTGCATGCTAGTGGGACCACTATCGAGCAAGGCTATTGGTCCTTTCATTCACTACAGGCTCTCATTGATTTAGCGTTTGGAAAAGGCAGTCACCAATATTGTGTGTTTAGATAAAAGATTGCTTACTCTGCCTGTAGTCCCAAGAGTTGGATGTCTTTTGGATTGATCTCTTTTGGATGTTTTGATCATAATGGCATGCAATAGATGGTTATCATGTTCCTCCACTGGTTTGACCCCTACTTTTGATCCTTCCGTCAATATTGATAGTTTGGTAAGCTGCTTGTGCACCTTTACGCCTATAAAGGAATTGACAATGTTCATAGCTATTGACAATAAGAAGCCTCCCTGTGCTTCTCACGGTGCTTACATCCCAACTCATCTGATCCTTTGGATACTGAGAGAGAATAATTCACCTCCATAGGCGTACTGTTGTGGTCATCACGGCAGAGTGTTTCTTTACTATTTCTTTTCTTATTTTGACTAATTTGCAAACTGTTGATGGATTTCATCCTGAAGTACAGCAGTGACTGCTGCCTTTCCTTGTGTCCTTGTGCCACCTTCGTAAACATATGGCCCGTATCGCATTTAAACCGGTTCCTCCATCTCTCCCATTGCGGTTGGACCTCCCCAGTGAGGTGAGAATTATTGCACCACAAAGCCTTAGGTTTACCACACCAGGAAGTGCTTCCTCTTTTCTCTGCACAGTCACCCACCTAGTTCTCGTGTGTGTGTGTGTGTGTGTGTGTGTGTGTGTGTGTGTGTGTGTGTGTGTGCCTGTGTGTGTGTGTGTCAAGGTCTCATTGTAAAGCTCTCTTCTCTCAGTGCCTCTGACATGTCAGCTGATGCTATCAGAGGGTTAGTGTGCATGTGACTGCGTCTTTCCTGTCCAGGACATTCCACAGGCACGGGGGCTGGCAAACTCAACTCGTTAGCATCTCGTGATTTATGGCCAGTGAACTTGACTTTTGCCCGTATTTCCCACTGGCTGCCTTTTTTTATTCCCTCTTGTTTTTAAGTCTAGCTCAGTGTGTGTGTGTGTGTGTGTGTGTGTGTGTGTGTGTGTGTGTGTGTGTGTGTGTGTGTGTGTGTGTGTGTGGGCGCGCTCAAGGGCTCAGTACATTGCTCTGCAATTGAGGACAATTAGATTGTCTGCCAGAGTGACACAAAGTTTCCGTGTGTCTGTGGACAAGCGTGGTTGTGTGTGTGTGTGTGTGTGTGTGTGTGTGTCTGTGGACAAGCGTGGTTGTGCCTTTGCTGAAGACTTTAACTGGGAGAACAGGCATGGGCTGACTAAGATGGCGATCAAAAGTTTAGTCTTAGAACGAGGAAGTTTCACGCAGTTTTGATAGCAAAGAGGAAATACATGCTCATGAGTTATCATATTATCTCATCAAGTGACCACATGTGTTTAAAAGGAAATGGTGCAATATTGCATGGCCTCTTTACAGATATACCTGCTTTCATAGCCACTGAATTTCTGGGTGGTTTCTGGTGGCGATGTGATGAAAAATGACAAAATATACATCGTTGTTTCTTCATATCACTTGAATTTTCATAGTAGTCTCTACCTATTCACTGTAGGGCTCTTTGCCAACATTTTACCCCAGGTTAACCTCAGTAGCATGTCGTCATCGTTAGAATCCCAATGAACAGATGGTTATCAGAATGCTATGAATTCAGGCCTGCTCAATCATAATCTCTTCCAGTGAAGTGGGTAATATACTCGTCATCAGGTTCTTATTATGTGTACAGAGGTAAATACACATAGTCATGTCACGGTGCAACTCGATGAGTAACCTTATCCACCTGCATATCTACCACTTGAGTGTTGACCTGAGAGAGAGACCTCCTTAAGTATGAGAAGCTTTGCGGTTTCCTACACAGGTTTTTATTAATAGATGTCAAATGATCATGTATAAATATCGAAAGCAGATTGCGGGCAGTGTTCTTTTTTTTCTAATTTTTTTCTGCAGCATACATCATCTTGTGTGAGTGTGTTTGTGTGTGTGCATGCATGCCTGTGTGTGTGGTCCATGTTTCATGCATTTCCTACGTGTGTTTCTTTCTTTTCTGCCTTGGGTTCTGCCTTCAGTGTAAGAGGAAGTATTCACAGTGTAGTCTAATGGCTCAACTCTTATAAAAAGGCATTCCTGTCTGGTGGCTAAGACCAACGTGCAATTTGAAGGAAGTTTTTTTTGTAAATAAGGGGCGGGTTTTGCAGAAGTGCATTCCTTTCGTCGTCTCCTGTCTCTGGCCCTCAGCACTTGGCTGTTCCAGAGAACGGTGGAGAATTCCCTCCCGCTTCCTTGTTTGTGTGGTTGTTCCTGCTGCGCTGCCCCTGTAGTAACTCCACACGGCTGGAGTGGCTCTGGAGGGCCTTGACCCAAGCAGGCTTCCAGCAGGTTCAGGGGAAGAGAGCCAAGCTGAAGCCCCCATGCATACTGTGTCAGTCACACACACACACACACACACACACACACACACACACACACACACACACACACACACACACACACACACACACAACCCCCATGCATGCTGTGTCAGTCATCATGCAGTTATTTTCTCTCCTTCCCTTTGTCTATCTCCCTCAGTTGGACTCTCTCACACACACACACACACACACACACACACACACACACACACACACACACACACACACACACACACACACACACACACACACACACACACACACACACACACAACTTTCACACACAACTTTCACACACACACACACGAACACACGAACACATTTCCCCTGTGTGCAAGGGCAGCTCACAGGCCCTGTCAGCAGACAGCAGACAGTATCAGTGATGCAGCTGTCTGTAGCTGTAGCTGTAACTGTAGCAGCAGTGGCTACTGTAACCTCCCGGGTGTCAGGGCTGTACACAGGCTCTCCGGCTGGATGACAGGCACGTCTCTGAGACTCTCATTCTCTCTCTCTCCTCCCCCTCTCTCACTCCCTGTCTCCCTCGCTCACTCATTCAGTCGCTCTTTCACACCTCTAATCCCACTGTAGTTGAGAGGTCCAGCTATATGACAGGCATACATCTCTCTTTCAAACTCTCTGAGGCACTCTCCTTTCTCTCGCTCTCTCCCTCTCTCTCTCCCCCTTCTCTCTCTCTCCCTATCTCTCTCTCTCTCTCTCTCTCACTCACATACACACACACACACACACCCTGCAGCCTTTGCTGACAGCCTCGTCTCTGACCTCATGCGGGAGTGTGCTCTGCTTGAGTGCTGGGGCCATATGTAGCCCAGAGCCCCTGGCCTGTGGAGTGTGACTCACCCTCTCTGGAGAGTGTGCCTGAGGGAGCAGGAGCAGGAGCAGGAGTAGCAGGAGCAGGAGCAGGAGCAGGAGGAGCAGGAGCAGGAGCAGGAGCAGGAGCAGGAGCAGCAGGAGCAGGAGCAGGAGCAGGAGCAGGAGCAGGAGCAGGAGCAGGAGCAGGAGCAGGAGCGTGCCCTGAGAACACGGCAGTTAGCGCCGAGCACCTCCTCTCACTGCCTCTCAGCGTGCCGCATCAGCGCCAGCTCGCTCTGCCGTGGGCTCCTCTGCAGCACGTCAGATGGACTGCAACGGCGTGCGACAGAGACTAGCTTGTGATTACATGTGCTAGCATGCTGTGCGATGCAGTGTAGCGTGGCATATGCACAGGGACACCTTGTAGAATAGCGTGTGGCACTTGCTAGTGTACACTAGATAGCCTCCTGGTGGAGAAGACTGACTTGTCCACATTATTCAACATCCCATTACATACAGTACCATGAAGTAGCCCTCTGTGTGTACTTCAGGTCATAAAAGGCGAGGTTGTATAGTGCTTACTATGACTTTTTCCATAACATAAGACAGCGGGAGGCGTGTGTATTTAATTGTATAAGGCTCATGCCATACATATGGATGCAGAATTTAGTTGGCAACAGTACTATGTTTGTCCAATATTTATTGTGTATTTAATATTTTGCTTTTGTTTTGTTGGCTAGGACACCTTAGGACACTAGTCTAGTGTATAACGTGGGATAGCTTATGCTCTGTATAACTCTATACCATTTTGGTTTCTTAGCTTGAGACCTATGGCCTATATTGGCATGCTGACTAATGTAGGAGGCTAATGTCAAGAGTGTAGTTCACCGCTTTATGTGGACTTGCAGATGTACTTTGTGTGTCTTTCACTTTTGTGATTTGAATATTATTGAGGGTGAGGGGATGGGATTCTGAGCTGAAGTCTGTTCAGCCGTTATCATCCTTCTTTTTCACTCTTCCTCTCTCTCTTTCTCTGTCTCTGTCCCTACTGCCCCTCCCACAGCTGACTGTCAACCACTGTCAATGCATTTTCACACAAATGTCTGTCTTTTTCACTTCAACCTCGTGAGATGGAAAAGTCTCCAGGGCAGAAGGGTTTCAGAATAAGAATGAAATAAATGAGGAAGGAGTAAATGTATGAGAGAGAGAGAGAGTAGGAAAGAAAGATAGAAAGCAAATAAAATACTCATGCCTGGCTCATCTGATTTACCCATTTCCTGTTGAAGAGTGCCAGCTTAGCATGATGAGTGCACGAATAAGACATGCACTGAACTACACTCCACCCGAATGTTAACCTTTAAACAAGTCAACAGTCAGTTAATGTGGGCATGCGGTTGCGCCAGCTCCCTAATCCTGTTTGCAAACCTTCCACTGAACCTTTGGTTAAACTCTGTCTCTTTGTCTTGATAATCCTTATGTTTGAAGATGATGGGTCCGCTGTTCTACCTACAATTTGGACAAACATCCAATGTGTAATGTGTGAAGCCTCCTTACGCAATGCTTTCTCCAGGAGTATTTTGTGGAGTATCATGCACTATGGAATGCAATTTGTGTTATGAGCATTTGGTAGTTTGTGTGTGTGTGTGTGTGTGTGTGTGTGTGTGTGTGTGTGTGTGTGTGTGTGTGTGTGTGTGTGTGTGTGTGTGTGTGTGTGTGTGTGTGTGTGTGTGTGTGTGTGTGTGTGTGTGTGTTTTGGGGGGGGTCTGGCTCTAATTACAGATAGCATTACTCTTCATTAGCGTCTGTATTAGAGCAGGCATTGTGTGCGTCTGTGTGAGTGAGGTATCTTTCGAGAGGAATCTTATCTGCAACAGCAGCACATACACAATCCATGTAATTCACTGGCTTTTATTTAGCAGTGAAGCAAACATGCTTCTTCATGCAGGCCAGCTAGGAACTCTGGAGAAATGTAGTTTAAGTGGACTCTAGTCTCTGTCCTGTTCAATTCTCTTCAGTTTTTGCTGAGAAGGGGTTAGTGTTGAAACAGTACCTGGTGCCACATTCCTTCTTGCCTCATACCACGTCAAAAGGTTCAGGTGATAACATAAACAATGGGATTGGTTAAAGGCTGATCCAGCCATTTTAAATTCAGTTGTGTCTTACCCTTTACCATCACCATTGACACAAAAAAGTCCTGTGTCCAGTGGAAAGACAGCACTGTATGCTGTCTGTCTAATGTGATAATAGCAGTTGGAACAAGGTTATTTATGGAGCCCTGAGCTAAGCTCATTGGCGGTGATCTTTACTTCTCAAACGAAGGGAAACGCTTTGTTAATTTGAAGAGTTAACCTTTTGGTGAGCTTACCTTCTGTGGGTTTAAAGAGGCTTCACCACGCTGGTTGCATCTGTAGTGACAATGGGAAGCAGAGGGGTTGAGAGTGTGCAGGGGGAGCCGTTTCCTGTTACTCTTTTTAAACACCGTCACTAGGATATGCACACTCTGATGGCTGCAGTTAATGGACCCAAGGCTCTCTTACCATTTCCTTTTCCTCCACCCTCCCAGACTTAGCGCCTCTCCCGCCCATCTGTTCCTCTGCTAGCCTCTGGCCAAAGAGGAAGGCGTCCGATGGGGCAGAGATGCATGTTTGCTTGTAGAGACTTAAGTGTACATATGTTGTACTAACCCCCCTGTGATGAATCTAGGATTTGAAGGCATGTTGTCCAAATGCTGAATGCTGAAAATGGTGGAAGATGGTTTCACATGCACAAGTGTAAAGTATAAGTAGAGGTTGGTGCTTCATGTGTTTATCAGATGTAATGCATGACAGGGACGGAAGTGTCTAGTTTGGGGTACCAATCCCCTTTAGAACTAGGATGTATCTGTGTGTCTCTGTCGGTGTGTGCTGTTCCTTGACCGTGCTGCCTGCAGGTTTGGCCGAGCAGGTGTGGAGTGTTTCTGCCAACACGAGAGCGGCTCTGCCATCATCCAGCTCCAGTTCCTCATCAATGAGGTCAGTCTGCCTGGAGCTGCACCCTCTCCTCGTCCATCATCCCCTCACTCTTTGTCTTTCTCTCTCCTGTCCCCATGGCACCTCTTTTACCTTCAAAAGTAATCAATTCTTCTCCCAGACCCCCTGCTTCTCTTCTCTTCTCTCATCTTGACTCCTATTTCATTTCCCCTTGCTATTCCCTCTCCCTCTATTTCTCACTCCCTCTTTCCCCCACACCTCCTTTCTCATATTCCCTCCCTTAACCTCTCCCTGCCCCTCTTCCTCTGTCTCCCCCCCCCCCCTCTCTGTTGTCCTGTTTGGCCCTCATGACTCACCGTAGGATGAGGCTCATCTCTGGTTAATGGCTGTCTGAGGACAGTTAAGGGATTACTGCATTAATGGAAGTCTGCAGCCCTGGAGGGCCTGTTTAATGGATGCTTGCACATTCAGCAAAGCCTTCAAGCACCTGCTAGTCTCTCTCTTAATCTTGAACTTAAGCCGTGGTGCATGCTGGTTGGCAGAGATGTGTGGTCACTGTGCGTGGTGTGAGAGTGACTGACCTCTGCCCTCTTGCTGTGACAGGGGGCGCTGGTGAGCGCGCTGGCTGACGACAGCATCCACTTATGGAACCTGAGGCAGAAGCAGCCGGCGGTGCTGCACTCGCTCAAGTTCAACAGGGAAAGGTAAACACTCTACTGCCCTTATATAGAGGTCACAGAAAGGTCAAAGTATTATTAGAAAGGTCAAACAGGTAGCCGTTTGGTAACCTTTGTACTGTAACCAGTGTAACACCTGCGCCCCTGTCTATGTTGTGTAGTCCTGAAGCTGCTAAGACCAGTGTGCAATGCTTCATACATAGAAGAGGCTATTATAGACGAGTGAAACGCTTGAATTGCTCTGGATTACTCTCTCCTTCCTCTCCACACACTCAGCCTCCCCCTCTCTCTTTCTCTTTCTCCCTGTAGGATCACGTTTCTTCACCTGCCCTTCCAGAGCAAGTGGCTGTATGTCGGCACGGAACGAGGGAACATCCACACCGTCAACGTGGAGTCCTTCACTCTCTCAGGCTACGTCATCATGTGGAACAAAGCCATTGAGCTGTGAGTGCTTTCACACTCCCAAACGCGGCCCATGAATATTTCAAGATCTTCCCCCCACTTTTAGCCTAGATTTTTTTTTTTCCCGACGAGCTCTCGTGATTTTTAAGCCGTTGGGCGGTCAGGTGGAACAGATGTTGACCAACAAGTTAGAGTAGTTTTTCCTGTGATGACAGATTTGAGTCTGACCTTGTGCAAGGTGAATTGGGTTAAGTGGCTGTGTGCATGTGGTGTCCCTAAATGTTTGTGTGGCACTTTTGAGTCCCCTAAAGAAGAGAGATGTTTAGACTCCCACGCTTTAGACTTTACACTGGGGGGTACATTTATGGCCAGAGAGCCAGACTGGTGTAGCAGAGAAGGAGAAAGGGGTTCCTGGGAGGGATGGAGGGAAGATTGATGGGGAGATTTTCGGTTCTCCCAGTTCAGCACCAGCGCTCTCTCTCTCTCTCTCTCTCTCTCTCTCTCTCTCTCTCTCTCTCTCTCTCTCTCTCTCTCTCTCTCTCTCTCTCTCTCTCTGTCTTACTGGTGCTCGCTAGAGCTGGGTCTCTTAACCAACCCAGAGGAGTGTGTCTCCTATGTTCTCTCTTGTCAGTCCAACTGTCCCTGCTCCTGGGACTGGACCGACTGGGCTGATCTAGACCCACTTCACACAGCGGGGCTCCTGTGAGAGAGGCTGCCAGGCTGGCAGAGCCTTGGCACGTTGCATCACGCGCTGCAGTGACACAGCACATTCCGCCGGCCATCACCGCGCCACTCCTCTGCCTGGACTCCTGTTTCCATGGCAACAGCAGCTACAGGGGAGGCAGGGAGGAGCGGGGCGAAGGCGCGTGCGGGGGGGGGGGCTCCCAACCCTCTGAAGGAACTGAAGTGCTACAAGCCTACTAGCTCCTGTATACTCTTTAGGGTCCCTTGTATCCCATTAATACTAAACCTAGAGTTTAAAAGTGCCAACACCGCTCCGGTAACCCCTAGCAACCACTACTGTAGAAAAGCTAACGCATTTGAGTGTTAACTGTGACTCAGCTGCCCTAACACACCCCTGCTTTCATCACCTCTCAGGTCCTCAAAGTCACACCCCGGCCCTGTAGTACACATCAGCGACAACCCCATGGACGAGGCCAAGGTAGTAGCACACACACACACACACACACACACACATACACACACACACACACATGCATGAAGTATTATCCACCCATCTCCTCATACACAAGCACACATACAGCATACACACATGGGTATCTGCATGCTTACAGCTGCTCCACTGTGAGTTTTCCTTCATGTGGTGAACACTCTTTTCCAGCTGCTGATTGGCTTTGAGTGTGGCATCGTTGTGCTGTGGGACCTGAGGACCAAGAAGGCAGACTACCGCTACAACTACGACGAGGTAAGAGACTGCACATGTTTTACTCCCCATTCAAGGTCCTGCTGTGTGTGTGTGTGTGTGTGTGTGTGTGTGTGTGTGTGTGTGTGTGTGTGTGTGTGTGTGTGTGTGTGTGTGTGTGTGTGTGTGTGTGTGTGTGTGTGTGTGTGTGTGTGTGTGTGTGTGTGTGTGTGTGTGTGTGTGGTGTGTGTGTTCATGTGTGTAAGGTCAGTTGTCATGCAACTCCTCCAGAGGAAAGTGTGGTGTGTGTATGTTTGTGTTTTTCTGTGGAAGTGTGTGTATGCGTATGTTTGATACATATTGTGGCTTTGCTCTGTGCATGTGAACTGCTGAGTGGGCATGTGCAGGTGGATCTGGGTCTCTCAAAAAGCACATCAAAGCGCTGGCGTAGAGAGTTTGTGTGTGTGTGTGTGTGTGTGTGTGTGTGTGTGTGTTTAATGAGCACTAATTAGCGACACCTGTGCAGGAGGCGTTTCAGAGCTTGGCCCAGGCTGCCTCTGCATTGCTGCAGATGCTCTTGGACTTGCTCTGCTGTCTGTACAGCTAGAACGTGTTTACTTGAGCATCCTCACTGCAAGAGCAGAGTTCCCTCAATCACAGGTTTACTTCACTCTGTCTTGGAAAGACAGTCCTGTTAATTCCTCTTCATTAAGGCTCAATTAAAAAATGTTCCCTCTTAATTTTTCAGGTGTGTTCATGTTTAATTGGTAGTAATTGTGAGATACATGGCTGTGAGAGATATATAGCTCTACACACCCTTTATACCCTCAGTCAGCATTTTAAAACCACACATTTTAAAAATAATAATAGTTTTCTTCACTGTTTTTTATATTTTGACCAAGTCATGTAATTATTGTGTGTACCATTCATTTTTTGTGATTGAGAATTTTGATTTGTGAATTGCTTTTACAAAATTGTAATGCAAACAACAGCTTTAAACTATCACAAACAAGGCAAGAGGTAGAGACTTTGTATTTTCTAGGCCGTGCCATCTTCAAATACCTGCTGGTCAGTTTGTACCCTTTAAAACAAAAGAGATGCAGCCCCTCACTGTTTAACATATCTCCTGTGGGCAGGCTCATTTAGCACAGTGATGTCCAGCCTTTGTTTATTTATGTTTTTATGAATGCTGCCTAAGAGCCCAGTTAGAGCCCCGACCCCTCGACCCCTCGCCCACACACTCGTTTGGCTGCCTGCTGCATGCCCTCTGCCCTTCGCTGCTGGTGACTGGTGTGTTTGTTGTGCCCGTAGGCCATCCACTCTGTCGCCTGGCATCACGAGGGCAAGCAGTTCATCTGCAGCCACTCAGACGGCACCCTGACCATCTGGAACATCCGCACGCCTGCCAAACCTACCCAGATCATCACACCTCATGGTGAGTATGCAAATGGTGACACACACACGCTCACACACACACTCCTGCCCAGAAGTATTATAGGTCATGCACCCAAACACCCACATAAGCATCCACAGGATGAACCCATCTGCGATAACAAACCCAACCTATCTTACACTCATACACAGCTCAAATTCACAACCATATACAGACACAGATGCACTTTCACACACATCCACTCTCCTGGTTAACCAGTCTAAAGTCATCTCAAATCCATATAATACACTCACTTCACACACACACACACACACACACACACACACACACACACACACACACACACACACACACACACACTAACACTAACCTGAGGGAGGGTTGTAGGCGTGGCCCAATGCTCTGGGGGTTCATTGGCGAGCGTCTTCCCCTTGTTCACCTGTTCAGTCTGTTTGCTGAGCTGCACTCACAGAGGCAACATTCATCATTCATTACACATTCAACACCACATCTTTTCAAAAAGCACAACAACAAAAATTGCTGGCTGCACAAATAACTGACAGTGGAAAACAGATTTTCTTGAAGTGTTACTCTACACACACACACACACACACACACACACACACACACACACACACACACACACACACACACCTTGCCTTTTATGAACACCTAATGCTCCACTTCTGTACAATGTCTAAAACTCTTAATCTCTTATTAAAACTCTTATTAACTAAAATGTCTGACTCAAAACATGGCAAGGAAGTTAACTGAGCTCAAATGTCCCTCTCTCCCTGTGACCCCTGGTGCCCGCAGGTAAGCAGCCCAAGGATGGCAAGAAGCCAGAGCCATGCAAGCCCATTCTGAAGGTGGAGTACAAGACCACCACCAGAGGGTAAGACGCCACACAGCCGCTAATATCTGTTTGCCTCATGGACGCTCTCACATGCCTAGTTATAGCTCATGACACCAAAGCTGTCTACCACATCCTCAGTTTTAATGTCACACCAACACCCTCTACATCACACCCCCACACACACCCGCAGTCACTGGGTATGGTGATGAGGAACAATGTTTTCACATCCATCAGCATTTGCCAGCAAAGGTCACGCTATAAAAGAGAGAGAACATTTGGTTAGTAGACATCAATTTGATAAATATCTACAGATATCTGTGTTTTCTAAGAAACAGAAGAAAATGTCTGTCGGTATACACCCATGAACTTATATCAGTATCGTGTAAACTGAAAAAGTGGGGAAAACTAAACATAGAACACTCACATACTCACATAACACATGTAGTCGCTGTCACAATTAAAAAGTGTGTGTGTGTGTGTGTGTGTGTGGTGTGTGTCTGTGTGTGTGTGCGTGTGCGTGTTGTGACTGGTTTGTGTGTCTGTGTGTCTTTGTGCATCTGTCTGTCTGTGTGTCTTTGTGCGTCTGTCTGTCTGTCTGTCTGTCTGTCTGTCTGTCTGACTGTCTGCCTGCCTGTCTGTCTGTCTGTCTGTCTGTTTGTCTGTCTGTCTGTCTGTCTGTCTGTCGTCTGTCTGCACTGGCAGGGACCCCTTCATGGTGCTGTTCGGGGGCCTGTCCTACGACACAGTGGGCAGACGGGCCTGCCTGACGGTGATGCACGGGAAGAGCACAGCCGTGCTGGAGATGGACTACCCCATCGTGGACTTCCTCACGCTGTGTGAAACGCCCTACCCCAACGGTGAGTCGGACCCAACCGAGCCAGGCGCTGCTAAACCCAGCCCACAGTCAGTACCAGCCGGTCCAACACCAAACATACAGTAAAAATTATAAATCTCAACCCATGAAGTGACAATTATTTGCTAATTCTGTGCTTCTGTTGACATGAGGGGCTTTTGACATTGCAGAGGCACTATTTACCTTCAGCTATAGGGCTAGCAATGCTATTCCAAGAGACACTGAATTTTTGGATGTATTTGTAGAATAGTCTACCAGCTAACTGTTCTGTAATTCTATAGTCGACTACATTTCTTACGTAACCTTTTCCTCATTTTGACATCGTCATTCCATTCATTAGGAAGGTTGTACATTAGTGTAACTCTAGCTGAAGTGTATGAAAATCATGAGACGCGTGTTGAATCTAACATAAGACTAGACTTAGCTCATACGAAAACAAGCACTCTTTTTTGCTGTGCAGGGTGAATGTCCCTTGTGTGGCCCAGTGTGTCTGCAGACGAGGCTGTTTTCACTCACGTGTAGCTGATGACTCTGCTGCTTTCTCCCTTGTCTTTGGCTGCACAGATTTCCAGGAGCCCTATGCTGTGGTCATCCTGCTGGAGAAAGACTTGGTGTTGATCGACCTGGCGCAAATCGGGTAAGTGAGCCAACCCCTCTGCTCCATGAAACATAACAGCATCAACCCCCCCCCCCCCTCTTCCTCTTACACCCCAGCTCTCTGACTTGTCCAGGTACCCCATCTTTGAGAACCCGTACCCCCTGACCCTGCACGAGTCTCCGGTCACATGCTGCGAGTACTTTGCCGACTGCCCGGCAGAGCTGATCCCGGCCCTCTACTCCGTGGGCTCCAGACAGAAGAGACAGGGCTACAGTAAAAAGGTACAACATCAAAGTCAAAGTCTAAGTAGCCTTATTGTTAATTACTTCACATGTCAAGACATACAAAGGAATCGATAGAACGTTTCCCACTCTCCCACGGTGAAACATATAAAGTGCGCAGGCACAACAGATGAGACAAAGACATTACCTAATATCGTCAATTCCAGCCACAGTCTTAATGGAACACCGCCATTTGTTTTAATGACTGAGCGAAGCTGATTGAGGAATTATTCTGTGCCTCTGTAGTATGACCATTCTTAAAAGTAATAATAATAATATTAATAGTTTGTAATAGTAGTTAATAGTAATAGTTAGTAATAGTAGTTAATAGTAATAGTAGTTAATAGTTGTATTAAAATATTATAATGTAATTCATTTCAGTAATGGTTAGAAATAAAATAGTTGTCCTTGGTTGCACCTATTTAATGTTTAGCATGTGCATATTACAAAGATTGATTGTTAGTGTATGCATATTACAGATATTCTATCTCATGGTATCAAACCACTTAGGGGAAAAACGGTCACATTTATAAATGCAGTATTTTCATCAGGGATGAGATCATCTTTGTTCTTTGTGTACAAGAGCAGATTTAAAAATGTGTTTGATCAAAGCTATTTAACCACCCTCTCTTGTTTACAGTTAAACTTAATCCCATTTGAAAGGAAGATTTAGTCCCGGATTTATCTTAATCCTCATCCAGAGCATATGAGCAATTTTTCAGTTTGTGAACCAGAGATGCAGCTGGGAGCGTCAGCTCTCGTTAGTATTGCTCATGCTGCTTTTCACAGTACATTGGGTGGTTGAGTTTCATATACGATAGACTGTCTAGTGTTTGGTGATGAACTGTGACTGCTCACTAGGCCGGGGAGGTGTGAGTGGCAGGACATCTGGGCATGCTGTCCTGACCTCGGGCCTCACCTGATCACAGGCCTGAGGTGTTACTCGCCTCCCCGGGAGTCCGTCTCACCTCAGATGGCTCTCTCCTTGAGTCCGTCTCACCTCAGATGGCTCTCTCCTTGAGTCTGTCTCACCTCAGATGGCTCTCTCATGGAGTCCGTCTCACCTCAGATGGCTCTCCTCTCAGTGGGCCCATCCCCAGGCTCTGGATGGCAGAGGAGTGTGAGGGAGGATCTGAAATGGCACAGAGTCACTTTAACTTGTAGTTCCCCCGGGTCAGTGAATTTATGGTTTTTATTTATTTTCCCTCCATAGGAATGGCCCATAAGTGGTGGCAACTGGGGCCAGGGAACTCAGAGCTATCCAGAGATCATAATCACAGGGTGAGTGTGCAGCTATGTCCTCTTCGGTTCCCCTTCTATGCGATTACACTAACCCTCCCTCCCTTGGCAAGAATGTCCTGTTATGATTATGATTGCTCCGAGGGTTAGTGGTTTGCTCATGTTTTCCGACGTCGCTGTTCAAAACAGTAGGCCACTTGTAGACATCAGCAACACAGAGAAATGACCGGTCATGAAATATAATCCTCATCGTGGGGAGCTTATTATAGATGTTCAATAGAAGCGGTTGTAAGAGGAGAGATAACAGCTGTCCGGGGCTTCTCCAGAGTGCTTTAGTGTGTCTCGTGTTTCGCAGTTGCTGCTGTCATAGTGACGCTCTTGTGTTTGTGTCCTCTCTCCACTTCAGACATGCTGATGGGTCCATCAAGTTCTGGGACGCCTCAGCAAGTATGTACGGCAGTGTAACATTCACAGACGAAACACACACACACACACACACACACACACACACACACGCACACACACACACAAACCACAGGAGGCCTTGAACTCCACTGTCTCTATATTCACGTTGTAAATAAAGCTGCGGTCATTCTGAGTTGTCCCTATTTTCTGTCGCAGTTATGCTGCAGGTGCTGTACAAGCTGAAGTCGGCTAAAGTGTTCGAAAAGGCGCGCAGCAAGGACAAGGAAGACAAGCCGAGCACGGACATCGTGGACGAGGACCCGTTTGCCATCCAGATCCTGTCGTGGTGCCCGGAGAGTCGCATGCTGTGTGTGGCAGGAGTCTCTGCTCATGTCATCATCTACCGCTTCAGCAAGCAGGAGGTCACCACCGAAGTGGTGCAGGTGTGTGTGTATTTGTATGTGTGTGTGTGTGTGTGTATTTGTATATGTGTGTGTATTTGTGTGTGTGTGTGTGTGTGTGTGTGTGTGTGTGTGTGCATTTGTATGTGTGTGTGTATTTGTGTGTGTGTGTATTTGTGTGTCTATACAGTCTATCATACATTGGTGAAGTAAGCAGAAGATCACTATTGAAAGAGTCTTTGTGTGTTCATGTTTGTACAATCTACGTAAGGGATAATGTATAGTCCGCCAGTCAGCAAAGGAAAATAAATCCCGACAGGACGTGGAGAAATTATGTTTCGTCCTGAGGGAATTGATTTTCCGATACTGATCAATAGATCTCTTTATCCTACTTATTTTACAGTTACTTGCCAAAACGGTAAAAGACATTCCTCCAAAAAAAATTGTTTTAATGATTTTGTTGCTGTTTCGTGACTTTGTGAAAAAAAAAATCTTCATGCAGACAGAAGTTTACTGTTTCAGGTGTTGCTTAGCAACATATTACTTGCTGACTTCAAGTCACAATGAATTTCCACTGAAATGAGAATTAGAAGCACACATGTTCATACATTTTGTTTCCTCCCTAACATACTTTTTGCAACATTCTGAGGAGCTATAATAAAATCATATAACCATCTAAAGGTTTAGGAAGCAGTGTTCAAGACAGCTTGTTCTATGTGAGAAATTTGAATTGCGATCCTCTGTGAATGAATGTGCCTTGTGTCTATGGTGTCCAGCTCTTGGAGGTGCGCATGCCATACGAGCTGAATGATGTGGACTCTCCAGAGGCGGCGGGAGAGACGACCCCCTCTGTGTCCACTCCAGGGGCCTCCTCTAGCCCCCAGTCGGCACTGCCCCCCGTGCACACACACCCCTCCACAAGCAGCAACTCCTCTGATGGACCCCGAGATAACGTGCCCTGCCTCAAGTATGTCCAAGACTGCTGGTTACTGCCTGATACTTGTCCATAGCCCCTCCACCACCACTGCATCTCTTACATTCAGCATTCACTATGTTCTTCAGATCCATTATTTACTTAGGTCCTGGTGGACATACAGAACCCTAACACTCTCAGATGTTTTGTGCACTCTTCACACTCTTAGCACATACATCGGTACTCTGGTGTGTGTATAGCGCTCCCATGAGGACACATTGCCTCTTGTCTTCTCTGCGCCTTTTCACTACTCCCTCTGTCTGCCTCCAGGGTGCGCTGTTCCCCTCTCAAGCAGTCTCCAGGCTACCAGGTGGACCTGGTGGTGCAGCTGCTGTGGGTCAGTGGGGAGCCTCCGCAACAGATCACCAGCCTCGCCCTCAATTCTGCATATGGCCTGTAAGACCCCCGCACTGCCAAACGTATACACTCACATACGTATACACTCACATACGTATACACTCCCACCTACACCACAAAAGAAACTTGCAGGAGACACATTTAGAAGGACCTCAAGCTCTCCTTCATATGAACAGGTTGAAGTCAGAAGTGAAACACAGTTTTCATGCAAAAACAATGAGATTTTGTTGGCTTGGCCTTGTAGGATAACATGAGATCATGTGTAATAAATGGGGAGGTTTAAAACAAACGAACGACCAGAAGTTTGGTTCTACTGCCCAGATAGGTATGTGCTCTAACTTCATGCCTTCTCTCTTTAGGGTCGTTTTTGGTAACTCCAACGGGCTGGCCGTAGTGGACTACTTCCAGAAGACCCTGCTGATGAATGTGGGCGTGCAGGAGCTATACGGCTCAGCCGACCCTTTCCAGAGGCAGCCACGCTCTCCACGCAAGACCCGGCAGCCGTCTGGAGGTGAGAGCCGCTCTGGTGGAGCCTCAATCAGGGCCCAGACGGGTTTACCTTAATAATCTTCAGCAGTCACTCAGATTTATTGTTTTTTATGATTTTTATTAAAAGATGTGGGCCACCTGACTGTTAATGTGCAATTTGCTGGTCTGATAAAGTATTACTGTCTTTATCTGCTCTTTGTCTTCTGCGTAGAGAAATATGATTTTAAAGAAGAAGTGCAGAAAGGAACAAGATTTTGCAGACTTAGTGCAGGGCATCTGCTTTTTAAATCACAACTTTCCCAAACGTGCACAGATCTGAGCTGATACTTCATACACCTATCTGTACCCACAGTCATCTATATGTTCTTTCTTTTATGTCTTACACACACACACACACACCACTCATCTGTTTTTGAAGTGACAGTGGGCAGGGGCTGGATTCAGTGCTGCTCAGCTATATAATGGCTCTCACTGGTTTTAACCAGCCATGGTTAAGTATGATAATAACTATGTGATAATGAATATAATATTTATTTATTTTTATTGACCAGGTGTGTGGGTGTGAAAATGAGCCTATATAGGATGTTCCATGATCCGTAATTCTCACAGTAGGCAGCATAGTAGCTACACAAAAAAAGTTCAATACTCAAAGCATTGAGCCTATGCACTGGATCCAGCTCCTCAGCCCCCCATCGGGTGTCCATGGTGATGATGTTGTTGCTATGGTTTCCTGTGGTTCTTTTGTCATTCTTTCTGACTGTTGGTCTCTCTCTGCGGCTCGGTTAAGGCGTTCCGCCTGTGAGGTCTTGCATGTCCAGACTTTCCAGACTTTCTAGCTTTTATTCTGAGTCTGTGAAAAAACTTCGCACCTCATACTATCGTAAGTCACCTACTGTCTCTGCTCATCACCTCTTTTCTCTTCCTCTACCCCTTCCATCTTTACCTCCCTTTCCTTTCATCCTTCTGTTCATGCACGTGCTTCATTTGGTATTTTAGTTATAGTTTCTGTTGTGAGTTGAACACAAACAACTCCTTTACACACACACACACACATGTATTGTGTAGACACATACACACACACACACACACACACACACACACACACACACACACACACACACATAATCAAACATACACAAACAGAAATCTGTACACACACACACACACACACACACACACACACACACACACATCTGAGACATGAGTTCTAGTACACTCTTCCCAGGTAGATGTAGGTGCTGCTCTTGTCCTGTAGCCCACTACTAGGAGCCAGTCTGTGTGGATGTAGAGCCCATGCATTGATCCTGTAGCCCTGTGTGGTCCTGTGTTTATCAGCGCCAGGCCATCAGCCTTATTGAGCGCTTTAATTGTGTGGCCCCGCACCAAGTATTGAGCCTCTCCACTGATGTGGCTGATAGCTGACACACAATAAAGAGGAGATAATGTGATAATGAGAGCTGGGGGGGGGCTGCCAGCTCAGTCTGCTGTGGGTTACCCTACACCTGCAGCCTGTGTGTGTGTGTGTGTGTGTGTGTGTGTGTGTGTGTGTGTGTGTGTGTGTGTGTGTGTGTGTGTGTGTGTGTGTGTGTGTGTGTGTGTGTGTGTGTGTGTGTGTTAGAGATTAGGAGACGGGAGGTTCCCAGAGGCAGTTAGCGGTGCTAAGACTCCACATTAAATCTAAATGAGAAAGTCCTTTTAAGGACAGCTTTCCCCTAGGTGTGTGGGTGTGTGTGTGTGTGTGTGTGTGTGTGTGTGTGATGTGCATTTGATGAGTGTGTGTGATTGTGTGCGCCTCAGAAAGGTAGTGACAGTGGGAGGACCTTGCTGTTTGTGATGTGCGTTTTGTTAATTTATTTCCCTGCCTAACGTGCGTGTGTTGTTTGTGTGTGTGTGTGTTGTTTGTGTGTTGTTTGTGTGTGCACTCCGCAGGCCCCTGTGATGCTAACGACGGCTCCAATGCCTTAGAGGACCGCTGCAGCAAATCTCCCACCTCAGGTAAGACGGATAATAGTTTACACCCTTTAAGTGTGTGCGTGTCCTCTGTGAAGTGAATGCACCCACTCATCCACCACCAACACTATATTAAGACACTTTGCACTCCACATTAACATTAAGTGTGCCGAAAGCTGCGATGACGAAGGCCTTGGTCTCGGACTCGGCATGGCAGTTTTCTTGCATTACTGGGAAACAATTGACTGACTTGAAGCCTTTGACTGTCTGTGATGAGCCTTTGATGATTAACTGCCTGCCAATTGGCTGACGAGACGAGTCTTCTGATTGGCTGATGACTGTGTCATTTGCTCTGCGCCATCACACAGGCTCCACCTCTCCCTGCAATTCCGACGAGGAGAACAAACCCCAAAAGTTCATAGATAAGAGTACGGTATTGAGTTTAACTCTCCTAACACTTTTTTTTGTCCACGAGAATGGACAAGGTGTGAGTCAAGCCCTCATGTGTTGTGTTGTATTGTTTTTGTTTTGCTCGAACCATTTCTCCAGTGAAGTCCAAAAGCAGACGCTTTTCCAAGACGGTTTCCAATGACTTAGGTACTGTATGACCGCAGCGAAGACGAGCCCTCGTGCACTCTCTCTACCTCTATTACTTTCCCCCCTGATTGCTGTACTAATCATATGGGTACCTCTGCTGTACTAACTAGGCTGTGTCGAAATTAAAGTGTTGATTTGGTCTTTACACACACACACACACACACACACACACACACACACACACACACACACACACACACACACACACACATTTACATTACATTAACATTTAGTCATTTAGCAGACACTTATATCCAAAGCGACTTACAAGGATGTATATACATTTTGTTTTACATCTACACTGATGGCCGCTGCACATCAGGAGCAATTAGGGGTTAAGTGTCTCGCTCAAGGACGCTACGACAGTGAGGAACCGAGCTAGCAACCTTCTGATTACTAAACGACTTCTCTACCTCCTGTACCACTGTCAACCCACATACACATAGACACACTCACACACACGCACACGCACGCATGCATTCCCACACTCACAACCCTGTGTGGGAGACTCGCTCGCATCGCTCCAACCCCGTCCAGGTGATGAATGATGGGCATGAATCTGAATATGACAAGTTATAGCCTGGAGCCCCGACCCCCGACCCCCGACCCCCGGTTGACCTGCTTTAGACTTCCTGCCAGGTGCATGGACGCTCTGCATCTGGATCTTCCCTTTCCTCTGAATGTGCTTCGGGTGATTGGAGGTGGGGGGGTTGGTGTGGGGTGGCCTCTAACACCACTAATCAGTCCTGGCTCTGAATCCTTCTTTAACCCCCGGGTCTATGTTTACTCACTGACTGTTAACGTGCAGACTGTTTAGATAGGGGAACCTCATTTGAAGCTTTACTCATAGTAGATGAACATTAGGTCGGTTCCTTCCTGAAGGCGATCCCATCACGTAAAGTCCTGGAATCAGTTCTGAAATCTTATCCCACAAAGGAGTAAATATGTTAACCCACGTGAATTGGGGCAATTTTACATCATCGGGGGCGTCTGTGAGATGTTATCTATTTGATTTGTGTTTGTTGATGTTATCTACCACAACTAAAAGCAAGACTGAGGTTGTCTGTGGTAATGGATGAATACTTAATGCTAGTCTGTTAGCTGTTGCTCTGCATTAAAGGAGAGCTCCGTAGTGGGAAGAGTGGGCAGTCTGAATAATGATTGGGGGTTAAGTGGGTGGCTGCTCTGTGTTCACATCTGATTGATGGGCCATATGCCCGGGTCTCCACGCCATCTGCCTGAAGAGTCCTGCTCGTCCTCTGCCAGGTCCATCGCTCACAAGCAGACGAAAGCTCTGAGTGGTCAGGCTCACAGCCAGTCAAATTCAGCTGTGACTTATAGTGATTAAGTTCACAGCCAATCAAATTGGCCAATCAAAATGGGAGTTTTATGGGAGTTTCCTACCGGAGGGAATGGGGCTCTTGTCTGATCTTATGTGATTTCATTGAGGTATCACTGATCCCAACTGAATTAAGGCTGCAGTTCACAACTTTACATTACATGAGAATGAAAATGTCTTCCTTTTTTTTTTTGAAGAAGAAGGTTTGATGAAATATGTATTTATAAGTACTAGCGTTCATTCACAGAAGCACTTACTGCAGTCACTACCATTGTTTCCTGGTACATTAAAAAGGTTGTGAACTGCTGCAGTACATTTCAGCCCTCTCTTCCTTTCTAATGAACTCATGTAGTTTCTCTTACAGCGAGACTAACCTTGTTTCATGTTACAGGCTCTTCGCATTGTGTGCATGATCAGTTCTGCTCTGTTGTCGATCTCCTGTGACGTCTTGACTAGTCTCTGTTGCCGACTGGCTCCGTTTCATGATCTTGTCTCGACCGTCGTCTTCCTGATGTGATCTTCTGACTGACGCCCATCTAACCACCATTCTGGCTTTTCTCCTCCGATCTCCCTTTCTCTCAGAAATCAGTCCAGAGAACGCCTCCGCCGTTAACCTAAACTCCGCTCCCCCGTCGCTAACTCCCATTTCTCGTGCACTGTCCTCAGTATTCATGTGTGTGAACAAGGAATGTTTCTCTTTTACAGCGAAGATGTCACGGAAAATAGGCACGGGCCCCGATCAGAAGCAGGACTCTGGTAAGCCGGGGCGTCTAATTGGCTGCTTTGGTCCCTACGTTTTTAGTTTGTAGGTGTAGTGAGTCGAGCTTTACTCCCCCTACAGGTGCAGTTCCTCTACACTGTTTGTGTTTGTTTGTGCTGTGAGTGAGTGTTTGTTTGTGCTGTGTGTGTGTTTTTTTTGTTAGTTTGTGCTGTGTGTTTGTGTTTGTTTGTGCTGTGTGTGTGTGTGTGTGTGTGTGTGTGTGTGTCTGTGTGTGTCTCTATTTTTTGTCTAAAGGATGCAATGTACATATGTGTGCGATTCTGAAGCATTACTTGCTCAACAGTGTGCGTGATTAAAAATCACAATTGTATAATACCTTGCTCTGCCGAAATGTGTGTGTGTATGTGTGTGTGTGAGAGCAGCAGAGCGCCTTCAAAGACGGCGTACCCTCCCCAATAAGAAGCGTGTGTGTTGTGTAAAGTCAGCCATTGTGGCCAGAAGTAGCCCCCTCAGGAGCCCCATCCTCCGGACACCATCCGCCCCTAACCTCTGTGAGTGGCCCCAGCATGGCTGCTGTTGGCTGGGCTGGAGAACTGCGCCTAATCCCCCCCCCCCCCCCCCCCCCCCTTGGTGTGGGCCTGGGCTGGTTGAGTGACTAACATCCCTACCCTTCTCACCTGAGGGACCCTGGTTGTCCTCAGAACTTAGGGAAGGTGTGCGTCTCAAACGTTTCTAACGTGAGCTGAACTCTTAATCCTCTCACTCCAAGCTACCTGGGCTCTACTAAAGGGAGTGAAACAGGTTTTGAGTGTGTGGTTTCAGGGGGTCTGGTGAGGAGGAGTGTAGGAGATGGATTGTTGTTGATGGTGGCAGAGTGACTAATACAACTAATGCCTTTCTAATTCCACTACTCTCCACCCGCTGGCCTGAAGCTGAGACCTTGGCTGCCCTCCAAACAGCTCTCTTCTCTGCACTGGGTGTTCCGCAGAGTTTGTTGTTGTTGTTTGTTTGTTTGTTTGTTTGTTTGTTTGTTTTACTGACAGTATTCAGGTGGTGTGGCAGTCTCTTCAGTGAGATTGAAGTGAATGTCTGCAGTGCAAAGCTTTGGGAGGGCAGTCACCTTGTGGAATATGACAGAGTGATTATGTGCTTGTTGGCACATAAAAAAAAACTTACACTTGTGAGAGTGTGTGAGAGTGTGTTCTGAGAGGTTTCTGTGGCGTTTTTATAATAATGTCATGGTGTGGTGGGTACTGTTTGTTTGTATGTTTGTTTGGTTGCTTTGTTGATGCTTACTTTAATCCCTTGGGTCCTAGTTTGTGTGCAGAAACTCGGGCGAAAACGGAGTATTACAGAGGATATAGGCAGGGAATATTGGATATAGGCAGGGAACATTTGCATGCGCTTCTCACAAACCATCACTGCCAGAGTCTGATTTATCTATCTAGCAAAAAATATAACGTTCCCTTTATTGGAAGTGTGGCACATTATGCCTACATATTTCTCTATTTCTGCAAAGGAGAAAGAGCAACCTTTGTTATGGGTTCATGCAATTAGTCTATCTCTGATATCCTTGAAGTTAATGCATATCATGGCAGGCTTTTAAGAAAAGAATAATGGGTTTGTTTTAAAAGGTTAAACCCCTTGAAAGACTCTGGGAGGAGGAAGACTTGAATTAACTGCTCATTTAGCAGTAAACGAACGTCCCCTATGATGTAAATGCACATTTCTTGTTAGTTCTATTCACATATTGTTGTCTTATTAGACTTAGGCAGAGGAAATGTAATGCCACACCAGCGCAATTTCCACAAAAGATCTCTTTTCTTGGCCGCAGTGGAACACAGAAAGAGATTGCATTCAAAGGTTGATCCAGCTGTTTTTATTCCTCAACATAAACATAGATCACAACCTCCCATATCTTGTGCATTCCTCATCCATTTAGGCTACTGGTCACTGCTGCGCTTGTTTTACGCATCAGGCTCTGGGATATCTCATATCGTCAGTATATCTACACATAGTCACAAGTAGCCTCGTCTTACTCAAATAAAGGCTATAATATGTCCAGTCTTTCCCAAATATGCAGAGCTCATCTAAACAGGTTTTCACTCACCTGTTTGGTTCTGCTGGGTGCCTAGATGCAGAATGGACGTGAGATGGGCTGTATTGATCTTGACCAAAATAACGTAGAGCTTGTCATGGAATCTTAGTAAACAAAGCACTTTCTTTTTTTACAGGCACAAAACTACATACACTTATTAATAATAGTTCAAAGGGATTTGGCTTGGGCATTTTAAAAAAAAGCTACAATTATGTGTCAATTAGTTAATTTGAATAACAAAATAAGCACTATGATTTATCCCTTGCAAAAGCACTCCTTGGGAACACCGTCCAGAACCTGCAGTGTTACTGACGACGTCCCTTACATTGGAATCTCATCTGACGCATGATGCACACACACACACACACACACTAGCATGCTGCTGATTGGTCTTAACCAAACCTTTCGCAAATTAATTTCTCACTGGCTCTGCCCACTCAGTGCCTTTGATCACACATGTATCGTTCCCTCAGAAGCAGGTTTTTTGCACTGCCGTTTCCGCCAGACGTTTTGGCCCTCAAACTCGGGGGCCCCTTGTGTGTTCTGATGGCGCCCTCGTTAAAAGAGCCATCCTCGCATACTTCCTTTTAAGTTTGACCTGCAAATGGCAGACTTCTGTAGATCTGTCTACTCACCCTAAAATTGGATAGAATGTGATTTTCTTCAAAAACTAAAAATGTTGGAGTATTGCGAAAAAGATGGGATCACTGATTTTGTCTGTATTACCACTATAAGTGTCTCTAAACTTGCTGATCTTCTCAAACCAAGGAAGTATGGGAGGAAGGCCTGTTAACAAGTGAATGCCACTTTGAGGATTTGTGTATTTATATTGATGTTTACATTTACCCACCTTCTCTCGTGTGGCACTGTCTAATTTTCCTCTTCTCAACTTTTACAGCAGGGAGATCTGTGGGATATTTAATGATCTGGAATCAGGCCTATAACTCTGGCTTCTCTTACTAGTCAGACACACACTTCATCTTTATTGCATAGGTCTTAACACACTCACACACACACACACACACACACACACACACACACACACACACACCCACACCCATACAGTATGTATATATATGTGTTTATATGTTTAGACATTATAAATTCTAATGCACACACAAATAGATAGCCCTTTACACACACCACACACACACACACACACACACACACACACACACACACACACACCCTCTCGTACGTGTGTGCTTGCAGATGTGAAGGACCCCACTAACGCACAAACACACACAGAGGTAGTCTGTTAAACACACACCCTGTCCTCGTGCCTGTGCTTGCAGATGTGAAGGACCCCACTAACGCACAAACACACGCAGAGGTAGTCTGTTAAACACACCCCCTCTCCTCGTGCCTGTGCTTGCAGATGTGAAGGACCCCACTAACGCACAAACACACACACAGAGGTAGTCTGTTAAACACACCCCCTCTCCTCGTGCGTGTGATTGCAGATGCGAAGGACAGCTCGTTCAGCCGCTCGCGCAGCTCCAGCGTGACGAGTCTGGAGCGGGAGGCGCGCGAGGTCATCACCTCCTTCCACTTCTGCGAGACCATGAGCAGGAAGGGCGAGGCGGTGCCCGGGCCCAGCCTTTGGGTTGGCACCTCGCAGGGCAGCATGGTGGTGCTGCCACTCGCCGTGCCCGCCAGCAGCGAGCTCCGCATGCAGCAGGCACCCGCCGTCTCCTTCGGTGGTGGGTATCCGACTGTGTGTTATTTGGGAAGTAGATCATTAAAGGGGGTGTGTGTGTGTGTGTGTGTGTGTGTGTGTGTGTGTGTGTGTGTGTGTGTGGGTGTGGGTGTGGGTGTGGGTGTGGGTGTGGGTGTGGGTGTGGGTGTGGGTGTGTGTGTGTGTGTAGAGAGTTGTTTCCTTTTTGGGACCTTATCTTATTGTCTTTCTAGATCCTTACTGCCCTCTCTTACTCTCTTCTTCCTCTTTGTCTCTATCTCTCTCTCGCTCTCCCTTTTTGTCTCCCTCTCCAACCTCCCTCTCTCTCTCTCTCCCTCTCTCTCCCCCCGTAGGCACAGTGACGCGCCTGAAAGGCTGTGTCGTTACCATGGCCACCCTGGACTCCACCGGCGCCCCTCTGCTGCCCCCGTACGAGGTGTGGTACGACCCCAATCTGCCGGACGAGCGAGAGGAGAAGGACCGCTGGAAGCGGCGTCGGCCCGCCTCTCCCCCCGGCGGCCCAGAGGCGGCGCCAGAGACGCACTACGTGGTGCTGTGCTCAGAGAAGCAGGCCGAGGTGCTGGTACTGCCGTCGCAGCACAGCGCCTTCAAACACAACATCACCGAGGCCTCGTTCGTGCTGCGCGCCGACGTGGTCCAGATGCCTGCCGGCAGCTGCATCGCCTGCTTCTGCGCCAATGGGCACATCATGACACTCAGGTAACTAAGCCATATGTGACACCATAACTTGGCATCCCATAAATACTACAGCTTGGTAGATACCTCATAATCTCTACTCTAGCTTCTCTGGGTCTCCATCCTTTCCTTTCCGAAAGTCGTTCAGTAATAGAAACCTCCAACTGAAACTGAAACTAGTTAATTTCTATAACTTTAACAACACAACAGGAGGAGAGCATACTAATCTTTTCTCCCCTCTGTCTTTGTCACTTATCTTCCCTTTCTCTCCCAGTCTGCCTGGCTTGCGGCCTCTGTTGGACGTGAACTACCTGCCTCTGACGGACATGCGCATCGCCAGAACCTTCTGCTTCTCCAACCTGGGCCAGGCTCTGTACCTCACTTCTCCCACAGAGATACAGCGCATCACCTACAGCCAGGAGACGTGTGATAACCTACAGGTACGTGTGTGTGTGTGTGTGTGTGTGTGTGTGTGTGTGTGAGTGTGTGTTTGTGTCTGTGTGTCTGTGTGTCTGTGTGTCTGTGTGTCTGTGTGTCTGTGTGTCTGTGTCTGTGTGTCTGTGTGTCTGTGTGTCTGTGTTTATGCATGAATGGGCATACTATCAGTATACTGCAGGTATTTGGCAGTTTTGTGGGAGGCTTTAGTGTGTGAAGTTTTTTTTTTTTTTATGGCAAAATGTTTTGAGCACATGGACATGTCTGATAAACGAGGTGTGTGTGTGTGTGTGTGTGTGTGTGTGTGTGTGTCTGTGTCTGTCTGTGTGTGTGTGTGTGTGTGTATCTGCCATTGTGCACACAGGAGATGCTGTGTGAGCTCTTCACTCCAGTGGAGACTCCGGAGGCGCCTAACAAAGGCTTCTTCAAGGGTCTGTTTGGAGGAGGGGCCCAGTCTCTGGACAGAGAAGACCTCTGTGAGTGCACAAGCACCCAACTCTACAGCTCCACTACATTTAAACCAGGCTTTCACATCATCATCTCCACTAGCCCACACTACAGACCACAGAGCTCCAGTCTTACAGCTGGCCTAGCATGACCGCTAGACATTGAACACTTGAGCCAGTAGATCCTTGTGATCTAAAGCAGAAACGTCCTCATTACTGAACTAAACTGCACAAACAGCCACGTTATTCCTGTTTTTTTTTTTTTTTTAAACGTCCACCTTGTTTTCACTGCTGTAAGAAATTTAGCTGACCTACATCATTTTGAACCTTAAGCAAGTAAATCGTTTTTTAGAGGAATGTGAACTGGCATTTGGTAGTGGACTTTGCATTTTGCTAATATCCTGGCCTTTATCTGTAATATCATGCAATATCGTTTACCTAAAGTTTATATTATATTCTGTGCATGAAAATTGCTGTACTTGGTATATTGGTAATTTTTGGAGAATTGTTTTCTTTACTTTTCTTATTTTCTACATTGTAGATTAATACTGAAGACATTTAATCTACGAAAGAACACATATGGAATGATGTACTAAACAAAAAAAGTGTTATCTACCATGTAGAAAATGATAAAAGTAAAGAAAAAACTTCTCCAAAAATGAGAAGGTGTGTCCAACTTTTGACTGGTACTGTACGGTGAAGTCACCCTCTGATTATACTGTGTGCCATGTGAGTCTGTGTTAGACATGTTTCATCTGCTGTAGTCACTTGACATATACTTGGTGTTCTACTCTGTGTGTGGCAGTTGGCGAGGTGGCAGCGGGTAAGGCCTCACGCAGCATGGCTCAGCACATCCCTGGGCCCGGGGGCATGGAGGGCATGAAGGGGGCAGCAACGGGCATAATGGGTGATCTGGCGCGCACCCGGATGGCGCTGGATGAGAGAGGGCAGAAACTGGGCGAGCTGGAAGAGCGGACAGCCGGCATGATGCACAGCGCAGACTCCTTCTCCAAACACGCCCACGATGTGAGTGCTTTGTCTCTCTCCACCGCTGCTATCTTCTCTTTCCTCTCTCTCTCTCTTTTCTCATTCTCTCTTTCTGCCACAAAGTGTGTGTTTTAAAGTGGCACTAGTGGTGTTGACCATAGTTCATAGCAATCACACTTAAGCAATAAGCCCCAAGAGGCCGTGCTTTGCGCTGATTTTAGAACAGGTGTTAAACCCCCTTACCTGTTCTAAAATCAGTGCAAAGCACGGACTCGCAGGGCTTATTGCTTTTCTAAACCTGTTACTACACATATTTGATATGGTTTGATAAATAAAGACAATTCAATTAAAGAAACAATAGTTTAATGATAAACCGCCATTCTTCCGCCACTAAAAATTATAGTTCCTTAATAAATCGTTGCCACGCAACCCTTGAAGCAACGCAACAGCCAGATGGAACACTGGGTATGAAATGCGCTATATGAATGCCTTGCCGTTCCCTGCGCAGTAATATGGAATGTAATCAGGTCAAATTGTAAGGTAATGCTGGATTTTACAACAGCTTTTAGCCAATCACAATCAAGGATTTGAACAATCAGGTTTAGAATATCAAATCTACAATGACATAAGCGCTCTGTCAGTATCATGCAAACTCACACCATTCTTCTTTATATCTTATTTTTTTCACCCCCTTGCCCACAGATAATGTTGAAGTGCAAAGATAAGAAGTGGTACCAGCTCTGATGCCAGTGCCAGAGGGTCGATGTGGCTGAGGACCCCTCTCTCCTCCTCCTCCTCTTTTCTTTCTCTCTCTTTCGCTCTCCTCCTCGTCCAGTTCTCCTTTCCTCCCTCCCTCCGTCCCGGAGAGCTGACTGATTGACAGACTGCCACTTCTTTTCGGAGCACAAAACTCACCCTGTACGACCTCAGTCATCAGAGGGGAGCCAAACACGCCAGAGAGACAGTGACCTTTCCCCTGCCTCTCCACAACAACCCTGATTCCCAGCCCTCTGAGTGCTGAGGAGGAGAGAAGGAGAGAGGGAGAGAGGGAGGACGAGGTTGGAGGAGAATATGAGGAAGTGGAGGACAAGGCGAGGATACTCAGAACAGCCTGTGTCTTGTTCACATTAGCCACGCTGCCATACTACTACTACTACTACTACTGCTGTTAAGGAGAGAAAAAAAACTACTGAAGGACATTTGATGCCTCCTCCCTCTGAGGTAAACAGGAAGTAGATAGGCCAAGGAATTCTGGGTGTTGTAGTTATAGACACTGGGAAGGGAAGGGGAAGGGCACGGCAGGCAGACACGACGGACTCTCTCTCTTTTCCCCACATCCAGTGACTTCAATCGCTTATCTGCTGTGCATTTTATATGTTTGCCCCTCTCACTGCACCCCCATGCCATATCCCCACATACTGTTTTGTTTAATGGGAAAAAAGCCAGATTGTCTTATTCAAAGATATGATGCTGATAATGACGATGATGAAGTAGTTCATGACAGTAAGACTGTGATGAAGATATTGTTGTTGATGATGATGGAGATGACCCTGACAAAATGCCATTAATTATACCTACTAAGGGCTGGCATTTTGCTGTATGGAATACATATCCTGTGCTGATGTCACCCTAGATCAGGCTGTGGATGTAAACGGAGAATAGCAGAGCAACTCTGCCTATTACAGCATGATCGGGTTTGCTGGGATCTTATCATAAAAAAACCTTAATATGGATGCGGAATGTTTTTCCTTACACAGGCATCACATGCAACACACACACACACACACACAGACAGACACACACACACAGACAAAGACACACAGACACATACACACAGACAAAGACACACAGACACACACACACAGACACACACAAACACATTTATGTTTACTCACAAAAATGAAAATGCATCCATTCACACACAAACACAAGTAACATTAGTCTTCTGTCAGACACACACAGAGATACACACATCTGCATACACACACTGTCTGTCCGCGCCTGCGTTGTGGGGTCGCTGAATGCACTGTACTGCAGATCTGTGAAGTCGGAGCAGACAGAGCTGCAACCTCTGTGGATTAAGTCATTCAGACACCAGAGACATGCTGCAGCTTTTGGCTCTGTATGTATGTATGTATGTATGTGTGTGTGTGTGTGTGTGTGTGTGTGGTGTGTGCGATGTCACCTGTTTTCATCTTTTCTCTCTCTCTTTTTTTTTAAATTACCCTGACAAGGCAGGTCTTTAGTCATTTGTCTGTTTGTGCACTGTCAGAAAATATAGGCTAACAATCTAAACACACAAACCCCTCCGGTCCTGTGTGTGTGTTTGCAAGCGTGGTAGAGTGTGTGTGTGTGTGTGTGTGTGTGTGTGTGTGTCGTTGTGATTGTGGTTGTGCACAAGTGCTGGGGACAGACGCTCCATTGTATTCAATATCACTTGTGTGATGCCACACCATTCTCTTCACGTCACCGCCGCCTCGAGGGCCTCTGTTTCCTGCTGAAGAGCACGTTTGTGTTGTTTTCTGTGAGGTCCCCCATTTTTTTTTTTTGGCTCCACTATGGTGACTGGATGACAGACAAAAAACGCATGTGTCTCCACCAGAGTTAGTGTCTGATTTCTGGTTCTGATTTCAGTCTGTGTGACTGGTCGATTCCCCCACAGCCCAGCCCAGCCCAGCCCAGCCCAGCCACCTCCCACCCCCATAAACCTGCTGAAGCCCAGAACCCCCCCCCCCCCCTCCCCCCCTGCATTTGTTCTGCCATGCTGATATGCTTACCCTGCCCTCTTCAGATGTGTGTATTCTTTACTGGAAGTACATTTATGCAGGAATATATGCCTGTTTGCATATATTTATACAAAGTACATAGATACAGTATATTTTAAGGGATGTGTTTCCTGAATGGCGTTCTTTTCATTGTCCTTATAGTCTTTTTTTTTTTTTTTTTTACAGATTTCCTTGTTTAAAATGCTTGGTTTTGAATTAGCCTACTCTTTCTTCATTTTTTAAATATATGAAGTGCGAGAGATTGCTGCTAATTGTTTTTTCTCAGTGGAAGCATTATCCTCTGCCCCTGGCTCTGACTCCTGGCTGAAGACTTCTTTCCCGTTCTCCATCTCTATACCTGTGTGTTTATTTGGTTGTTTGTTTGTTTGTTGGTTTGTTTGTGTTTTCTCTATGAATCGCTGCCAAATGTTGTAAATATCGGGACACTTGAAGACTAATCTGAGAGTGCTGATGTCAGCAAGGTGACATATATGGCCATCTATCTTGTTCTCCTTTTCTCCCTCTCTCTCTCTCTCTCTCTCTCTCTCTCTCTCTTTCTCCTTCGCTCTTTCTCTGTGTTTCTCATTCTTTCTCCCTCAGCTGTCAAAGAGCTGCCCCACACCAGGGCTGACTCCGACAGCCAATCAGAGAGGTTCCGTACAGATAACTGATGACATCATAGAGCACTCCGTGAGGTCACTCCTTCCCGCCTGGAGCTCTTAGTACTGCTAGCGCGCGCTCCTTAAAGCCTTGTGTCTGTGCAAGCAGCCATCTGAGGTTTTGCACTATAAGTTTTTATGTTGTATTTATAATTCTGTCAGAAGTCATTTTGATTCATATTTTTGTACATTTTGCGAAGTGTTTTTTTTTTTCTTTTTGCTTTGGCAATTGTGCGTGCGTGCGTGTGCGTGTGTGTGTGTGTTGGTGTTTGTGTGTTTGTGTGTGTGTGTTCTGAAGGACCAAATCATGAAGGATACAGGACGGTGTGCCGATGGCAGGTCATCTGGGAGTGGCTCTTTTTCTCTCCGTTTCTCTAAGATTCATCTTCTGTCTGTCTGTCTGCTCAATGATATTCTAATATATTTATATATTTGAAAAATATATATATACTTTTAATTTCAAGATATTCAAGATATAATACTTTTATTATATTATTTAAAAAATGAAGACTGCGTTTTCAAAATATCAAATTTGTGTGAATGTGAGTGTGAGTGTGGAGAGTATCTATCAGTTTAGCTCTATATCCAGATCTGAATAGATGGATATGGACCTACGATCAGATGATTGGATGGTGAGATGTTGGTAAGGGGACTGCTGTGATGTGTGTAGTGTGCGCTTGTGCTGACAGGGGGCACCATTTGTACGAGTGAAGCTCCACTGGTGAGACTCGTGGAGCAAGCATGTTCTTTAGTGTTTACAGACTTGAAGCATTCATTACCGTCCACCATCAAAGCATTGCATTATTTTTTTGTCAGCTACCAATGTAAACTTTATTTTTATTTTCAATGTACTTTTCTTTTTTTATTTGAGTGATAAGTGTCTACTTTATCAGGAGGTAGGATTTTCCTTTGTTTATGTTTTCTGTAACTTTTTTTTTTTAGTTGAGAAAACATTGTTGTCATGCAAGCTTTTTGCTTCTCAGTCTAACAGAGCAGCCCACTCCAGTGGATACCCACTCTCAGCGCCAGGCCCGGGAGCTGAGTCTTCCTCTACGCCTCACCCACTGAGGATATAAAAACACCAAGAGTGCACTGGAGGGGTTGTTGCTGTGTATCTGTTTTTCTTTCTCTCTTTCTTTCTTCTTTTTCTGGTTGTAGCCACTTTACTGTACAGTTTTCTGAAGCTTTCACATGGGTGTTTGTCTTAATCTGCTGCCACCTACAATGTAGAAACTCTGTTGATAGTCATTTCTGTGCAATGGAAAAAAAAAGAAAATAAATGTAAAACCAATGTATTCAAACGCGGGGTGTGATTGGCCTGCTCTGTCTCCGTGGTTTGTCTGGTCCAGCCGTGCACGTGCCATTCATGCTGCCCCTGAGGAATGTGGGTGCTCAGGAATCACATGTGGTTTGACTGTGAGAGTGAGCTCAGCCGTGATGTTTGTGTAAAAGATTTCTGAATGGAGTTTGGAGGTTTTATTTTTAAAGATTATAGTGTAGCAGTATATAACTTTTAGATATAAAGGTTCTAGAGTTACCTAATGGTTCAGATAGAGTGTGCATATGCCAAATGAGTATTTGTGTGAATGATGCTGAACAGGTCCCTAAGGGACTTATGGGAGTGGAACATCAAGACAAAAAATTTCCACAAATCATGATAGCAAAAAAAAGTTGTTCTCCTGACCTTGAGTTGTCCAAAGAATGACACTAAAAAAGCTTTGGGTATGGTTCCTTACCAGCAAGAAAAAAACAACACACACAAGTCTCAGTTTGGCTAGAGCTGGAGTTTTACCCAACACATTACTTAGATGTCTCAGGTCTGTTATTTTCAAGTAAATTAAAAGGAGCATGTTTTTATGTGCAGAGAAAATAATAACTGTGCCTTGCTTGCATGAGTTGCGAAGCGTCTTTTGAGGCAGATTTAAGATACCATGATTATCGGTCTCCGAACTTAAGCCCTGCATGGCTGTTGCTTCTCTTGTCATGAGGTGGGGAGCTATCTGCTGACTTGGCACAAGAGAGTAGTCCTTTGGATTTGGATCATCAGATGGTCAGCTGATGGTCAGGGAGTCTTCAGCCCATACAATTTGAACATTCTACGCTTCAGACACATATTTCATTACCTCCTCAGATTTCTTAAACAACAACAAAAATGTTTATCTGTCATATCTGCCTGGAAGAAAAAAACATGTGAATAATTTGAGTACAAACAACGTGAAGCTGAACAAGGGTTGCCTATTAGGAATTGGGGACCAAGTTTAAAGTTCACTTAAAAAAAGGATGCAACTTGGCTATAACGGTTTGTGTTTATGATAAAGTATAGGTATGGGTGTGTGTATAGTAGGCACAGTTTTTGGCCATGCATGTTTTAACCGGGACAACCAACAGATGGGGTTAGATGTTTATTTGTTCAACTGGAGCCTTCAACTAGCCATGCATTTACCCTATACCCTTACCGAATGATTAATGTCCATCCAGAAGTGCTCTGTGTTTTTGTTAGTAAATTATAAGGTTCTGAGAGGACAGTTTGAAAAACATTATTCATTGAACATTTAAAATGAGAAGGGTTGTAATTTTAAACTAGGCTGTATGGTATGCTATTATTATGATTGTGCAAAATAATGTTTTTGTTGTTGAATTCATATCTTATCAATCCTGTTTTTGTCTCTTCCTGAGAGGGGCGCTAAAGAGTGTCGAATACGCTCTGAGCCAAACTCAAGCGCGCTTAGTATGGTGCCGAAACAGGAGAAACTTCATTCCAGTAATAGTGAGTAGAGCGGGACTCTGGCCACATGGACCTGATGTTAATATCTATAGACGTGGTTTGTTTTTATTCCTGTGAGCAGAGAGCAGCCGTCTGTCAGGTCCGCAGACTCGCATTGCCTTAGCAGAGAATGCTGTCAAGAGCTTATGCCACATGAGCGAATGAGTAGGCTATCAGAAGAAATGAACAACGGCAAGCTCCCTGTCACATCTCACTACGGAGATATGCCACCGTCCAACGCCGGCGCCGTGGTTTCCAGACTTGTCTTGGGCTGAGGGAAAAATTGCAGGATTGGTGGGTAGACCTTTTGTGTTTGCTTATTTTCGCATAAGAGAAGCTGTTGAAACCACTTTTCATTAACGAGTTGATTTATTTTGCGAGCTCAACGGACGGAAAATGTTACATGGGCTTCATTGACGAGAACAACGGAGGCACAATCAAGTCATGCGTACGGACGCCAGGCATTAAACAATGTGTCTCCGCTTTTCTGTGTGACTGTATGAGAGCACCGGCATGAGTTTTCGGCTGAGCTGGACCTTACTGTTGTGTAGACGTATGTTTTATAAGACTCCTACTGGCACGTTCGTGTCTGCTTTATATGCGATGCATGGTACACGGTACCTGGCAGGATTCAGAGAGGCACCAGATTGTTGTTGAAACATAACTGATACGTCACCTGAGACGTGTGCACACTCCTTCGCAGTAGTTTGGGAAGGATGGAGCTGTAGGATCCAAACTGATTGCTTTATGCCTAGACATGCACGATTACTGAGCGCCGGAGAATGTAAACACACCTTTACCCGAACAGACTTTCAGCCGCTCCTCAGACATGACGAGTAACGGACCCAGCATCGTTTACGAGTGGCTGAAAGCTCTCCAGCTCTGCCAGTATGCCGAATCTTTCGTGGATAACGGCTACGACGACCTGGAAGTTTGCAAACAAATTGGGGAACCCGACTTGGACGCTATTGGTGTGTTCCATTCACAACACAGGAAGATGGTGCTGAATGCTGTAGCGAGACTGAAAGAGGAAGACAGGAAACTAGCCCCAGGGCATTACTTCACCTTAGAACCCATGGTCACAATATCAAACCCTCTCCCATCCCTCAAAGGTGAGGGCAACCACAAGGACTCGAAATCATGGACAGATTCCACATGGGAAGGCAATGGATTAAAACCCAGGTTCATCCCTGGTAACAACAACCTATTTCTCGGACATTGTCAAGAACCAGTGGCCTACCCAAAGCTGAAGCTGAAGATCATGATTAGAGATAAACTTCTGAAGGATGGCATCGACCTCGGCTGTCCACCCTACTCTAAAGAGGTGTGTACTGTCAATGCTCTACCAGGAATAGGACAGATTTCCAAAAAAGTTTTACAATCAAGTCACGAGAGGGAATTCAAACTAGTACTGTCATAATTGTTGTGCTAGGAAACATTCCCTGTGTCAGTTTTAATACACTTACTTGCTCTCAGGTGATTTTGCAGCCATATAAGTGCACATTATGCCATGACTTCAGTACCTCAAATAGGACTCTTGTAGGGAGTACACAGCATATTAAGTAGGTGTATTCATCCATGTCTTTGTTTTATGGCCTAAGCCATTCAAACAAAACAACATGAAATGTACAGGCATTAACGCCCTCTTTCTGATCTTATTGGTCTTATGTTTCAGAGACCTAAGGGGGAAGTGGGGATGGTAGTGTGGTGGACTGTTTATAAGGTATCTTGAGATGTTCTGCGGAATTCTGCAGTCTAAAGACTGTTTATAAGATGCTTGAGATGTTCTGCGGGATTCTGCAGTCTAAATAAAGGCTATTACTCATCCGTGGTCCCAGGGGGCCTACCACTCACCTCCAGCTCTAGGCCGATCAATAGCCTCAGACGGGCTGGGCTGGAGGCCATTACCTCTCAGATTAACCTTAATGGACTTATTAAGAGGAAAGTAATCTCAATAAAAGCTACAGTTTAGTTAAGCACCTCCTTAGGAGCCCAGGTGCGACTGTCAATCATTTAACTGATAACAGCCTGTTAAACCCGTAGGTTTAGGGTAGCACACAGAGCCTAACAGAAGTGTAATGAATGCGTTGTTGCTGAGTCGGCAAAGGTCTGCAGAACCATGGCTGGGGCTGTATGCCATGGAACATTTGTGTCACTGTATGTTTCCCGTTTAACTCAGTGGGGGAGAGAGGAGGCATCTTCATCCTAAACAGCATTAAGCACCTTGATAGGAATGGAACACCTCTGATTATTGTCTTAATCACAGCATACATCATTCATAAGTAATGTAAAAATGAGCTATACTATAGGATGGCAGTGATGAAGTTAATTGCCCGTGGCAGATGAGGTGCTGGATGAGAGTCTATTTGATGGAGGTGGTGAGCAGGAGAGAGCTGTGGCAGGGATCTGCTGACCTCTCTGCCCTTGTGTAGTGTGGCAGAAAGGGTGTGGGATTAGTGGCTGCAGTCAGATGCTGCTGGTAGCAAGTACTGTTAACGTACCAATTTGATCTCAAGAGGGTTTGTCCTGTCATCAGTGTTAACAATTGTTATCTTTATCTTCATCGATCATCAACATCATCAATGTTATTGATTGGTAAAGATGGGCTTCTCTAAACTGTGGAGATCTGGCTCATGCTGGCCATGTTTCCTGGTCGGACATGAAACCAGTGCCGCTCAAAGGCTACAGAAGTGTGCCACCCCTGCACAGGCCTCATTTCCCAGTTTCCTTTCCTTGACCCGTTCATGCATTCTCTGTCATCTGTAACTTTAAATAGAGCCGGTGAAGTTTGTCCACAGCTGATGCTCTTTCCACCTCCATTACGTCCATCAGTGGCACTAGAGCGCTGGAGAAAAGTGCATTTTCCTAAGCCTAGCCGGGTCCTGTAGCTGTTGCAGATGGAGGCGTTTTATTTTAGGGTGACGCTTTGTGCTCTGTTGGGTTGTATCCGTGTCTGGCAGCAGCAGGAGAAGGGGAGGCTGAGATTGCTCTCATTAAAAAAGAATGAATGAGTGAATGGGGAGTTCCTCCCTCCCCTCTGTTGCTGTCATGCTTCTGTCAAATCCCCCCCCCCCCCCCCTCCCATCATCCCCACCCACCCTTGCCCCCCCTCCCCTCCTCTTCACTGTGCCTAGTGTCCTCCCCAAACCGTCACATGCACATCAGTGGCAACATGTGGTGACATGCGGATGATGCTTCATGCTCTCCTGCACCTGCTGGTCCTCGCCCTCTTAAAGCCTCCTTGCCAGCGCAAGTGGGTTCGGGTAATTCTGTCTGTCTTTCAGTTTCTCTAGCCGCAGAATTTGACTTGCTTTTTGTTTACGAATGCAATAGTTGTTAGCTTATGATGTGAAGTTACTGACCACTTTTTTTGTATAAGATGTGTTGAAATAGGTCAGAATGAATGTGCTTCCTCACTGTAGGCCAAATGTAATAAGATTAATTTCCACGCCAGCCTCTCTCTCTCTCTCTCTCCCCCGTCAGTCTGCCCAGCCCTGGGGCCTTCTGCTGTGAGTGGGCCCTCCAGTCAGAGGACAGCGCAGTAGCAGCCGTGGAGCCTTGTGTTGTCTGGTTCCCCCCGTCTGAATGTCTCACAATGGCATATGGGTGCGAGAGGAGAGCAGCAGATTGCTGGGGTCCTCTGCGTGCCATCTCCTCTCGCTCTGCTTGTCAGTTTAAAGGGATTAGGACGTTCATCTGCTGGCCTCATTATTCTGCTTGGGCTGCACGGTCACAAGTGGTTCTGATCAGAGTGTGAGGCAGGCAGGCAGGCAGGCAGGCGGGAAGGCCGGAGACTCTGAGGGCTGGTAGTGTCAGCCCGCACCGTCGCGTCAGCCCTGCTCGACAGCTTCGGGAGTATGGGAAATCCCACACGTGCAGGAAGAGCAGGTATGACAGGCAGTCTTTGACCAACAAGCACTGACAAGTGTCTGTCTAGCGGCTAGACTCTAGCCTGTCATGCTGAGAATGTCAGCCAAAGTGAATGACCTTTGTGAGCAGTTTTGAAGTTTTCATACTGGGGTGGTATTCCCACTGGCAATGCCACAGGCTGTTTAAATATCAGGTATTTGGAGATTTTAGTTTGAACTGTCAGAGCCTAGGCTAGGCTGAATTAGGCCGAATCACTACGAGGCACCATCTTTAAACAATGAACCAAGTCTAAACTAACTAAGTCTGTATTAGTATGAAAGCCTGGGTGAATATTACAGCTATGGATTTACCATTACATCCTTTGTCTTAGAAATAGCCATACTCTTTCCTGTAATCCTGTTATGCAAGTCTGAAGTGAAGTACTGTGTCATTCTTCGAGGAACAATTCTCCGGTTCCTTAAGAGATTACATGGGATGGAAATCTCTTTAGCATTCTAGAACATCCCCCTACAAGTTCCATTATCCATCCACTGAATGTGCTGAAGCAAGTCTTCTTATAGGTCCTGGAGATGCAGTGACTGCATTTCCTTTTCTTTTATAGCAGAAGCAGGTTCCTCAGCATGCTGCACACACACACACACACACACACACACACACACACACTCACAAAAGCAGGGTCTCTGTGCTCAGATTTGCCGTATAAAGCTCATAAAAGATTCAGGGTGGTAAGTGCAGGGAAGCACTCTGTGACTCACCACTGACCTTCTACTGCATCCCAACTTTGACAAACACCCTCTCAACACACACACACACACACACACACACACACACACACACACACACACACACACACACACACACACACACACACACACACACACACACACACACACACACACACTCGGGTTCACACTCAACAACCCTGCTTAACAGCAAAGACTCTTATTTGGACGTGTATCACAACACACTTCTCTCTGGCCCGGCCAAGAGAGCCATGTCAGAACACACACTCCTCTCCCCTCAGAGGATGGTTTGGGAGTCCACACTCCTTCATCTCAACTAAGAGGTTGTTTTGGGAGCACACTCCTTCATCTCCACTAAGCTTCTGCCTGACACGGAACAAGTTTTGGAAATGTTAATCTCAACCGCGGCCTGTGTTGCTCCCTGTCATATGCCCTAAGACCTTGAGGCTACATGGTTTGACCTTATAGGCTGTGCTTCCTGTGCTGTCAGGAGTAGGCTGAATGAATGTGCTTCTCTACCAGTCTGTGGCATTTCTGCCCTGGGGGGTGTGGTTGTGTGTGTATGTGTGTGTGTGTGTGTGTGTGTGTGTGGGGGGGGGGGGGGGGGGGGGGCGGTGTGGTGGTGGAGCGTTGTGGGATGTCAGCATCCCAGCAGGATGTGTTTTCTGAACAGAGATGACAGTCACAGGGTTCCGGCATCCCAGAGTGCACCACTGCAACGCTGAGAGCTCCATGTAGACGTGGGGGGTGTGTGTGCTGTGATCTGGGATCAGAAGACATGCTCTTCATATAACTACAGATTTAAGTTCCTCATCTGTGAGAGCAATAACATACAACATTTATGCATTTGATTCTGCAGCTACACTGATAGAAAGTGATGGAGGTAAGTGATGTAATTCTCTAAAGTTTCACTACAGCTGCAAAACAAAGAAAAATGTCTTAAAATGCTTAGTGGCTCAACATAAAATAAAAACATTTTTTTCACAGTTATATTTGGTAAGTAAGATTCAAGACTTTGACCTAAAAGGATCTTTTTTTGTGGGATGTCTTAGATGAGATTTAAAGAAAAGAACCACTCGAAACAAATCCGTTGAAAAAGTCACGGATTACATTGTTTTGTTTTTGTTTGTCATTTGCTTTTTGGCAAACACTGGTGTTTGCCCAGATGTTAGCACCCATAATTATGAGGCCTCTGCAACAAACACTGACTGAAGTAAACCGCCAAACAAATGCAAACCCCCACACACACACACACACACACACTCACAAAAACAAACACTCAAAAACATGCTTACTCCAGTTAGTGGTGGTCAGTCCTCACCCTGTTTGACTGTTTATCTCTGTGTGTTTTGGAATCAGAGACGGCCACAGATGGCCAGGCCAACACCACCGCACTCCGCAGCGAGTAGCAAGCCTGGGGGCCGCTGCGTTACGTCCACCTCATTTAGTTCACAGGAAACACTTGACCTGAGGGCCAGTGATCACAGCTGTGTCACACACAAACTCCTTAAACACTGTCATGTCAGCCCCGTGGTGCATGGTCATGGCCAAACTGCTCCTGTACACGCACACATCCACACATCCACACGCACACGACACGCACACACTCACACAGAAACGCACACACACACTCAACTCAAGCTAGACTTGACCCAAACCTGCTAGAACATTAGAGATTAGTGCCTTTGAGTCCTAGAGGTGCTACACAGATCAAACTGGGTCGACCTCAGTGTTGTTTGTCCTTCTGCAGATTACTTGATAAATCAATGAATGCAAGGTTATCTGTAAGTAATGGTCCTGCAGCAGCCTGTAGTCCGCGTGTGTGTGTGTGTGTGTGTGTGTGTGTGTGTGTGTGTGTGTGTGTGTGTGTGTGTGTGTGTGTGTGTGTGTGTGTGTGTGTGTGTGTGTGTGTGTGTGTGTGTGTGTGTGTGTGTGTGTGTGTGTGTGTGTGTGTGTGTGTGTGTGTGTGTGTGTGTGTCTCTGTGTGTGTGTGTCTGTGTCGTGCGTGGCTGTCGTGTGTGGCTGTCTGTTTGTGTGTCCTGTCCCACAGGAGTGTGTTTGCTGCCTCATCTCACACACCTGATGATCCGCCAGATCAGCTGGCGCTTTTTGCCTGATTAAAAACAGTGTCACTGAGGAATGAAGGGTTGTGGTGGTGTTGGACAAAATATGTAAGAGATCAAATTCGAGTCAGGATGCGACTCACAGGTGTTTTAATGTATATGGTGAGCAGAGGCCCTGAGCTCTAGGAGTCTCACCCTGCCGCCTGAGGGCTGAGGGCATGGCCCATAAATGGCCATAAACACCCTGGTGTGGTCACTGAATGAGATAGGGAGTGTTCTTCTCTGGGCCCTGACTAGCGCTTGGCATGTATATGTGAAGACGCGTCGTAAGCGCAAACTCTTCCTGCGCTAAATGATACAGCGGCTTAACTGTGCTATTTGTGTGACGTGTCATCTCCGTCCCATATGGTGATGCCAGTGACTGCTTGTTTTGTGTTTTTTTTGTTTTGGATTTAGTTGGTTTGTGCTTTTGTCCTGGGACTGTGCTGACTGGTTTCTGCGGCCAGTCGATGTGGCGGTCAGTGCGGTTGGAGCGGCCCGCCCCAATCAGGCTTTGAATCAGTGCCACGGACAGAGAGCAGTCCGTCTGCGGGATTAGAGGGCTTAGCTGAGATTACCTCTCCCAATCAGTATTATTTCACACAAGCGTCGTGGCTCAGCTTGGAAATGCAACTGACCTCTCTCGCCCCAAATTTTTTTGTCTGCCTGCCATCATTTCAGTACCTCCAGCCTGTGAGCTGTAGTTGTGCGTGAGGAGAACCCCCTGAGGAGCAGAGAAGGGAAGAGAGGATCTCGCCTGACTGTACTCCACTCCTCTGCTCCTCTCTAGGCAGCTGGGCCCCTCTCAGTTTGTGTGTTTGGGGAACACGCTCCACAAGGAAACACTTCACACACACACACGACTACCATCAGGGGCTTTTTAATGAGCGAGAAAGAGGCTGTAAAATGGAAGCAGGAAGCTAGTTTAGAGAGAGAGAGAGAGAGATAGAGAGAGAGAGAGAGATAGAGATAGAGATAGAGAGAGGGAGAGAGGGAGAGACAGACAGAGAGAGAGACAGAGAGAGAGAGAGAGAGAGAGGGAGAGACAGACAGAGAGACAGAGAGAGAGAGAGAGAGAGAGAGAGACAGAGAGAGACTCCTCCTGTGCCCCCAGGGTGAGGGAGTACAGGCCTCTTACTCTTGCTGCTTGTGAATGAGGCCTTAATGAAGCGCGTCCCTCTGGCCTCCCCATGGGGTCGTGTGGGAGCAAGAGTTGTTTATGAGCCTAGAGGAAGAACCTGTGGTCAGGCTGTCACAGGCCGCCTGCTGCCTAGACGTGAACTCTCTTGGCTTTGTTGAAGAGCAGAATATCTGTGTTGTGTCACGCATGTCACTGTCACCCACCTCTGACACTATTGCTTTTGCAGTTTATGAGTTGAACTGGAGCAAGGCACCATGGAGGCTGGGGGGAAGAATCTTTCATGGCCCTGTAGATGTTGAGCTGTAGTTTGTCTCACTCTAAGTGACTGAGAACAAAGACCTCACTAGGTTGATGTGGAGAGAACTGTGTGAAGTAAAGAGATTCTGTGGCTAGTGGCATAGACACAGATGCCCCGATTGGAGAAGATTCCAATTCACAAGCTAAGGAATCGATTCTGATTCAGTATTGATAGGAATAGACCACGTTTATTAGTCGTGAGATTACAGTAAGAACTGGTTCACCTCTATACGCTTACAGTTTGCACAAGTTGAGAGAGAGAGCAACATTTAATGGGGAGTACGGGTAACGATAGGATTTTCTTTAATATGGCAGTTAGCTAAGTTTAACCATTGCAAAAACAAACCTAGATAACCATGGAAAAATCCATTAGATTAGTGATTACAGAACGGATTTTCGAGAGTTACGTTTTTGCATGACTATCTGTGTCCCATGGTGATGAGACCTTGACCCTGTCAATCAGCTGCAGTAGTGCTATTGCTAGCCTTAGGCCCAGTGTATTTCTGCCATCTGCCACTGAAGCCATTGCTGCAGTTGCAGGGTTTTTTACCTACTGTAGCCTAAGAAACCCGAGAGAGGAAATGAGCTTTTAATTAATGCTGTAATTTTCCAGTAGGTAGACCACTGTCATCGGGCCTTGAGGCTAGGGTGCTGTTGGCCAGACCACTGTTGGTGTGATGGAAGGTTTGGATGAGTTGTTAATAGGCCACGCCATGCTCTGCCAGGCCGGGGAAGTTTAATCAATGCACTTGGACTGGGGCTGGTCATCAGTGGGGCATAAAGGAGGGGAACAGGCCATTTTACTGCCCTGTCCGACTGATTACACGCACTGGAGCACAATCAATGCTGTTTTGAGGTTGCCTAAAATCTGTATGCATGGCTGGGTGGGACCAGGAAGAGCTGAGATGAGATGAGAGTTTAGGTGAATTGGAATGAGTTTCCCTGGCTGGACTGTAGGGCCGCACTCCACGGATTATTGGCTAGACAAATGGCAGTGGTGTTTAGAGGGAGGGAGAGTGACTAATGTTATTATGGCTGGTGGTGGATGACTGAACAGTTTGGCCCCTTTGACAGAGGACTGTAGGAATGGGGAAAAACACATTTATGTGAAATACGTAAAACATATAAATTCTTCCAGACTAAGCCATAAGCCCCATGTTATTCATGAAATGTTCAGCATCTGTGTTCTGACATAACCTGATTTCCTTGATAAAAGCCATGACTGGAGTTATCAAAATACAAAATGAATTTATAGTGAAGTTATAGTGAGTAATATAATTTGATGCATTCTGAATATAAAAGCCTGTTTTGAGACACTTGAAATGGCCCCTCCCCTCACCCTCGTCCTGCCATATAACCAGCAGCTGAGTGGGAACGGCTCTCATTCAGTTTACCATCTCTCTGAGTAAGACACACAGGTGATACACTGAACTGAAACTGAGTTATGAAATGTACAATGTACAATAATAAAGCAGTTTCAAGTTCTAATATAAAAATTGAATTGAATGAATGAATATACAGCAGTGAAGAAGGTAGCATCTTTTATAGTCTACGGGGAAATGCAGTTGTCCTGGTGACCTCAGGCGGAGAGAGTCTTACTGTTGTTATCTTCCTCCGGTCACAGCAGAAGGGCAGCAGCTGCCTCAGGTGTTTATGTTTGGATCTAGGAGGTTGCGAGTTCAAGGGTCAAAGGTCAGATTTGAAGGCAGGGGTCAGCTTCTCTGAGACAATTCAAGACAGGTGGCTCTGCTGTAGAAAAACAGAGCACGGAGCTACATGTCATAAGCTGTGTGCAAGCCCATAGCTAAATAAGGTTTCACAAGGACTACTGTACCAAGCAAGTGTTTATGTAAACGGAGTCTGATGTTTCTAAGTTTGAGAGCCTCTATCTGCTTTGCCTTATGCTAAGTGGAAAATCATTGTTGTGACGTCTGGCACATCCTGAGTGGCTAGCTTAGCGTTCATGCTGAATTGGGGCTAATGCTCTTTTTCAAATTGCTGAAGAGAGACCAGCACTCAGTTTTAGACTCCATCCCTGTGTTGTTTTATTGTCAAATTATTAAGTGATTTTTAAGGCCAACTAATTAAAAAGTTTTTTTTTTCCACCAGAGTTCTCTGCTGTAAAGCTAAGAGCTATCTGACACCATGAGATTCTACTAATGATCCAACAACCTCAAGGATTAATTAACTTATAGCAAATGTGACCTTTGTGTGATGAGACCCTTACTGAAGAGCAATTCATCCCCTCATGACAGTGGAAACGGTTATATTGACAATGTGGCTGAGGAGATTCTCAAGACAAATACTGTATTTATTTAAGCTTTTTTTTCAATTATTTTTGTTATTTTTGCTCAACTGTACCTGTCTAAGTAGTCTTATAAGCGTGATCCTCCAACTGTACCTGTCTAGGAAGTCTTAAAACTTGATCCCCATATTCCTGAAGATTGTCAGGTTCCTACAGAAGGCGAGGGGCAGAGTGATTGAAAGGGTGAAAAGAGAGAAAGTGGAGGAGAGAGAGAGCGAGAGGGACAGAAATAGATGGATGTGAAGTGCAGGGAGCAGGAGGCACGAAGGTGTGAAAAGCTGCTAATTATCCCTCTCTGCCACTGACGGGTCTTTCCATCATGCTCAGTCGCTGGACCTCCGCTGGCTCGCTGCCTAAGTGGAGCTGCCCAGGGTCGCAACCTCCATCAGTTAGACAAACATCAGTCATAAACAGCAGCCGCCAACCAGCCTCTAGCCCAGCCAGATGCCTCCACTGCTTACATATCCCCCTTTCATGCACAATCTGACCCAGGGGTGGTCCCTCTGTTTGGTTTATCACTCTCAGCCTCTCTCAGCCTCTTTGGACACACGCAGAAGCAGTCAGAGAGACTAATAAGGCTATAGTCGTTTAACTCACTGAGTGCTCATTTATTCTGACCAGGCTGATGCATGTACCCAAGCTTGCTCATCCGCTTTCCCTGTTTTCCCCACTTTTCCAAAAAGATTATCCATAAAGATTGGATACTAATTCATATCAGATGAGTAGCTGCTGCATTAGTTTGTGTTTTCACAGATTCATCAGTCATAGAGCTATCAGCCTGAACAGATGTGCCCCCAAACGATCCTTTGAAGGCCATGAGTTTCACCTCTTTGTCTAAACTTTTTCACTAACACCAGCTCGGTCTAATGCATTCTACTGAAGAACATTGGATTTTGCCGGCATGACTGGATCTGGGCTAAGTGTTTCTTCATATGTGTATTATCGCTCTTAAAATAGTCTGCCAGAGAGGACAGTGTGTTGTCCATGTCACTTAGAGGCACACTCTCTTAGCATTAAGCCATGTGGGGCTCTGTGCCTCTCATATTAAAGCACTTATCAGACCCACTGCATGGAACCACTGTCTTTCTCTATGAACACTGCTAAGTCCGGGTATGATATGACAAGCTTAGTCGTTTTGTTTGAAGGCGCCCCCCTGTCTGATTCTGAATCGAACATCAAATGCTCTGGACAGAGGAGGAAGCGACTGGTCATATGGTTCCGTAGTGCCGGTCATAAACTTGTTGGGCTGTGATGTGCTGTGGGTTTGGGCACTAAGAGGTTTCTCAGTAAGTGAAGTGCAGGGGAAGCAGTCCCAGTTTAGAGCGTCAGTCTGTCAACAAGGCAAGCTAGCTGAACCCACTCATTAGTGTTTACATGTAAGAGGCTATTCTTACCACCTACACACACACACACACACACACACACACATATACTACTTCGTCCCTTTGCCCATTCACTGACCTGGAAGGACTTAAAGTGCAGTGACAGTAGCCCAAGTGACAGTAGGTATTGTTGTTGCTATGTTGTTGTTGTTGTTGTTGTCATAGCGTAAATTCCTGGAGGGGAAAACAGAACACTGCGACTGGCTTTTTTTGTGACAGTTGATTCTCTTTAGTTCTACAGTATAATCGGTGTTATATTCTTGTGGAATTACTAAGTAGATGATAGTACTACTATTGTCATACTTATGGCCTCATTCAAAATGTAATATTATCTAATCCTTCCGTTTTAATATTTACATTTAAGTCCTGTAATCCCTTTGAGAGTTGTAGTCCAGCCATTTTTACAGGCCTCTCTGGGCCAGTAACTGACACAAGCATAGCATCCCGCTCTGGGACTGCCAGTGGGTTCACAGCCCAAAGGAATCTTATCTTCAGAAGTCAGAGTCTCTGATACCCTCTGTATTCCCAGAGGAGGTGACCTACTAACTGAACTCTACCCGTCCAAACTCCAGCCAGAACCATCCTGGCCCTGTTGTTCATGGGTTCATCCGTCGTGCTGAAATTCTCCGTTGCCCATTCTGTTCTAGTTGTTGATATGGTAATGTTCAGCGGTTGAATTGGTGTTTTTACTCAATATTGTATCCAGCTTTTAATCGAAGATGACAAGCCACCAGTGAGTGTGTGGAGACTTCCAGACGAAATTTCCATGTAAATGCTGGTCTTTGTCACAGCAGAGACGTGAATGAGAAACATCCTGTCAGAAGAGCTCCCTAGTGCTCAGGCCCCTGCCAGAGAGCGGAAACAATGAGACAGGCTTCCCTCACCACCCCACACACACACACACACACACACACACACACACACACACACACACACACACACACGGCGAGAGAGAAAGAAAGAGAGAGGGAGAAAGGATGAATGCATACACATATACACACAGTACGACAGAGAAGGAGAAAGCATGACACACACACACACACACACACACACACATAAAAAGCATGAATGCGTTTGCCCACAATGTATACACACACACACACACACACACACACACACATAAAAAGCATGAATGCGTTTGCTCACAATGTATACACACACACACACACTGAATGATAATCCTTCCTCCCCTCTGTTTCTCCCTGTCTCTCTCTCTCTCGCCCAGATGCTGTCATTCTCTCTGATTTTCACTCTCGCTTTTCCCGCTCTCTTTCCTCTCTCCTGTTTTCTCTCCTTTTCTCCTCTGTTGCGTCCGTCTCCCCCTTTCACTCAGCCTCTCTCGTTCTCTCCCCTCCTTTGTCTGGAAGAACTTAACCTTTGGCCCACTGTGATATAGCAGCACCATCATCCGGCAGCTCTGGACAGACACAAACTCAAGAGCTGCTAAGCTGTTCAATAGGCCTCTAACACAGAGACGTGTATGCACACA
>NC_137911.1:24323011-24355511 GCF_963457725.1 Sprattus sprattus | reverse complement strand
CCGGTGGCCATGTTTGCAGAGAGAGAGAGAGAGAGAGAGAGAGCGAAATTGCTAGGCTTGGAGCGACAGGGGGAAGATTGATCCCTGTGTTTTTAGCACTCAATATTTATCACCTGCAGCTGCTAAAGTCACAGCCACTTGACCACCATCCTGAGCTGTCCAGAGGAGTGCCTGAGGACAAGGCTGGATGACAGTTCTGAGAATTGATTCACACGTCCCTCTACATCTCCATGCCCGCCTTCCAGGCCTGATTGTCTCTGACGGCCTGGATCAGCCTGTTCCTAACCTGAGCTTTATGATCGGCTACAGTGACACAACAGAGACAAGCAATGGCCATTTCATGACAGCTTTAGTGAGGCAGCACAGAGCGTTGCAGTAATACAGAAATACATTCAGTAATAAACAGACAAAGCCTTTATTTAAGCCTTTTGATTTTTTTTTGTCAATGTTTTGTTTGATATATATACGTTAATGCCTTTTTTTTTTAAAGTTGTTTAGCCTTTTTCACTCTGGCAGGGGGACTTCCAATTGAAACTAGCCTTTTGGCTATAATTGGGTGCATTTACATTTAATGTACACTGTCCCTCTTGATCAAATAAACGAACTGAAAATCCTGTACAGGAGCACAAGCAGAAGGGCTAGTGACCACTTTTATGTTGTAGTCTCTTGACAGCGCCGGTCTAGCGCATGATGCCACAGAGAAGGATTGCATGCCCACTGCATACATAATAGTCATTTGGAACAGTTATGTTGTGTACTTTAATGTAAATCAAACCGTGGCATATTTTAGATTGTGACTTGCAGTCCATTCAGGCAGAAGTGTCTCAGCAAATTAGTGTGTGTGTGTTTGCGTGCTTGTGTGTCTGTCTGTGTGTGTGTGTGTGTGTGTGTGTGTGTGTGTGTGTGTTCGTGTGTGTGTCTGCGTGTGTGTGTCTGTGTTTGTCTGCGTGTGTGTGTGTGTGTGTGTGTGTCTATTTGCGCATTTATTTAATTCTGCATATTGAATGAACTGTGCATTCATCCAATATGCTATTAAGCCATGTGACACAAATACATGGCGACACAAACTAAAAGCAAAGCCATTCAGTATGCTAGCAAAGTACATACATACGGCTTAGTTGTTCGGTATGTTATGTCGGTATATGCATTATCGAGACCTCTTTCAGAGAGGGCTACAAGAGCTCTGCGCTTCAGCCATTGAAAGCAATGGCCTGTTCAGCTTTGTTGACCTTATCAATGTCAATGTGAAACCTTATCCATTGGATTGAGAGAATGCATAGGAAAGCCTTCATATAAAATGTCCACCTGTAGTTTCCTTTCTCACGCCACCACAGTTCTGTATTGTAAGCCTTTCTATGTTGTCAGAATTATATGAGATCCCTGACTGAAGCACAGAAATGGCGTACCCTACCAGTCATGGCTGGGCCAGAGGAGCATGTCCATGAATCTGATGGCAGTGGCAGTGGGAGTATGGGGAATCGAAACAGCAAATTCTCTCAAGCATGGCAAGGCAATCTGAACAGCCAGTCTCACCCCGTTCAGACCACTTTCACTCAGTGGTCTTGTCTCATTCATCTGAACCTACTGTACTCTATGTGCAGTTCCAGCCATGCAGTCAGAGAGAAGGCGAGAGACAGAGGGTTGGAGGGTCTACAGTGACATTTTGTGCTGCAACAGAGGATCTCCGCCCCCTCCTTCACCTAGCCAGTCTACTCTTCACGTCTGCCTGCCGTACACTTATACCTTCTATATGTTCACCATCAGCTCATTTCCATGGCTTCTTCTGCTGTCTTCACTCTCAAATCAGCCTTTTTCTATTTCAACCTGTCGTCCTGACTTTGCTTTTCCTTCCTAGCTTCCTGTCAAACTCCATACCTTTCCATGCCATAATTATAGATGACCTCACCCAAGCAATTCAATTTACTCTCGGCTGTGTACCCTTCAATCATCATTAATGCAACTCCAATCCTTAACGTCAGGAGCCCCGTGCTATCTTACCTTTGTTCTGTCCACTAAATTGGCAGTCTTGGTTCATTTGTTATGGGGACAACGGCAAATGGCATCTCTAAGTATTGTGCATGATTATTTTAACAGGTTTACTAACAGGTTTACTGAAAGTGCTTGCTGAAAGATGTTTTGTTGTTGTCAATGTTAATGCAAAGATGCTACAACAGTGTAAAAGCTTGTCATATTTGGTACCTTTTTTTAGAGTTTGAATGGGAAGACTTCTTCCTTGATTCCATAGAACATTCCAGTTAGCACTCATAAAAGTGCTCATAATTTTCCCCAGAGGAACAATATGCTCAATGACCCGAGTCGGGATCCATTTAAATTGTTTTTCCATTTGGAGTCATTAGCTCTGTGTTTATGTAAATGTGTGTGCTGGTGCCAGTGTGCGTATGCGTGTGAGTGTATGTAAACATTTGTATGGGCCCTAAATGGTTCTCAGGAGATGACGGATGTGTATGAGCATTAGTGTTTTAGTGTGTGTGTGTGTGTGTGTGTGTGTTTGTACAAGTCCCTCTTGCTTTAATAAAACAAGACCGAACTCAGCAAAATGCAAACATCTGATGCACACTTGACCTTAGACCCTCTTGAAGGGATTACATTTGATGTAAATGTATCTCCATCATCTTTCTGTTTGTCAATCATGCCTGCAGCTTGGCTTGTGTTGGTATCCACTTCCGTTAAATACAGACTCCTGGCTGCAGATTCATGTTGCATTACAGCACAGCATTACAGCATAGCATTACAGCACAGCTTATCCACTTATTTCCAGGGCAGCCCACTGGCAGCAATCAAGCGGGCTGTTCTGAGGAACACGTTACACGGTAGTGATTTCCCTGCCAGGGGTTTCTGCTGTCATTGAAAAGCACAGTAACGGGGTGCACTGTTGCGCAACCAGTAGCCCAACCACATTCGGGCTTGATGCCCATGGAGGACACAGGTTCGATTCTGGCCTGATATAATTTCTTCTGTCCACTCCCCACCTCTTCTCCCTCTCATTTCCTGTCCCGCTCTTTACTACAACTATCGATTAAAGGCCCAAAAATAAATATTTAAAAAAAAAAAAAGCACAGTAACATCAGTGGCTGCTGGAGTCGATGCACTTTTGCAGCAAGCCACATTTGTGATGCTCTAGTCGAAGCTATGCTGTGTTCAAAGGGCTATCCTGTTTTCTTCTTTCATCCATTCTCTCAGTGGAGTCCTTCAATGCGCCTGGTTGTCCGTCTAAGCCTAGAGGTCAGGCTCACGTGGACATGCAGTACGTTTGTGGGATGAAGATGCACTCATACACACTCGTCTTCATGAATGCACTCCCAATTCATCGTCCAGATGTTTTTTGTGCCTTGATGTTCATCACAAAACGAAGCACATAGAGTTATAGCCTTGGCATCAGTTGTCATTACTCTGGTGTGACTCACACCCATAATATAGCATGACCTAGCCTAGAATCTCCCTGAGCATCACTGGAGCCTTTCCAGGCATGGGAACGGGGAAGGCCTGGCCCTACGGACTGTGTGTGCGAAGCACATCAGATCATGACCCACTTTCTCCTCCTCCTACACACCAGAAACACAGCGGCTGCTCTGCATTCCATATGAATACTCATACGACACGCTGTCATATATAAAACAGTAATGAACTGTAAGCTGTGCGGGGCGGGGCGGAGGGGAGGGAGAGAGAGGCACGTTGCCTTCCACATACTGTATGTAGCGCTCCGTGTTCTGTCTTCCGTGAAGCTTCACACTGCTGACCTGAAAAGAAACGACAGAGAGCAGGGGAGCGACGAGGAGCGTTATTTGTGTCGGCAGGCTGAAATGTAGATAATTGTAGGGTCTGGCAGCTTCCTGCTCGCACATGAGGAAGCGGAGTAAAGTCGGTAAACATCAGAGCTCACCAGCCACCACAGAACCCGTCTTACGCCCTAAACATTAGCTCAGATTGCTTTGTTCACCAGTGCAGGAAAAGTTGTCCGCCCTGCCTGTTAATTCCACCCCAGTAGTTAATTCAACCCCCTCTTTGCCAAGCGATGTAATGTATAATTAGATTTGTTACTACCTTTTTCCACGTTTCAAAGCTCATGTTAGCTGTAATGTTTTGAGTGTGTATAGAGCGTGTGTGGATATCTCCTGTGTGGAGTGTTGCTGTTGAATTTGATGACTGTTTGAAGAGAGGTCAAGGGGTTCAGACTTCCTACCCATGAACCACCTGGCTTCTCCCATGATGCCATCTCAGTCATGAAAGATTAACTCTTTTGTTCAGCGTGACAAAGTCTGGGAACTGAGAGCGTTCATCTTTCATAACATATCACAGCAGCAGACAGATATACAGGGTACAGTTACATATGCTGCTGATAGTTACACAATGATGTCAAATGAATTGGATCACGAATACATTTATGTAAAATGAATTGGAGCACGAATACAATGATGTCAAATGAATTGGATCATGAATACATCCATGTAAAATGCAAGTGACCACTTCCATAATCAAGGGCTGCATCAGTTCTTGTAAGAAAATACCAACTGACAGCACTTGGACTACTTTATGTTAAGGTATTTACGATGGGTCAACCATTTACTGTTGGGCTTATTGTATTTTATTTGAAGAGTTATTTTATTTGTATTTAAAAAAAAAAAGGAAACTTTGTCGGATTCCTGCAATTTCTGTGTTCTTTATTGAGGTTTTGGCGGAAATGGTGGACAGCGGTGGCTTTGCCATCAGTTAATGGGGAAATGCAATTTCCAACAAAGACATTCATTTAATCAATTTAACACCCTATAGGAGAGACGTATAATCTCTGTTAAACCAGACTGATACCCATGTGTTACATTTGAGTTCATGTTTGGGTCATCATTGTATTATTATAACTTAATTTACATTTCATTTGAATTCACCAAAGAGAACAGAGTATTATTTCCTTTAGCAGAATATCTTTATGCTGTTCACAGATGTCAGATATTGAGTTGGAACAGGTGCTGAGGGGTCTCCATCAAGCAGGATTACTGAGTTATCAAAAAAAAGCACTGTGTTAAACCCCTAAACAAGACTTCCGAACCTAAACCTGTTCTCCAGATATAAGGGAGCTCCAGTTCTTACTCAACCCACTGATGCGACTAAATCACAAAACTTGCATTGTGGGATATTACCACTGGTTGAAAAAATTTGAATGAAAAGAATCGTATAGGAATGTTATAATGATGATCTCATCCTTCAGTGGCACTGACATGCATATGTAACATGTCACGTCATATTGTTGCAGTCTGGCTGGGTAGAAGTGTGTGTGTGTGTGTGTGTGTGTGTGTGTGTGTGTGTGTGGTAGAAGAGCAACACTGGCACACTACAGCGCTCAGGGATCGCTTGTGCCTGGGAGCTGCTCTGCTGCTGTGGTGTCAAATGCAAACTTGCTGGAGCTTAAAGAAATCCTCTGGCACATTCAGTGGCTGGCCAGCTTCATCTGCTTCATCTGACATCAAATGTCTGTGTGTGTGTGTGTGTGTGTGTGTGTTTTTAAAAAATCGGTGTGTATATTTGCTCTGTGCGTGTGTTAGTTTGGTATGGGGTTGTGCAGTTCGTAGGCGTAGATGTTCAGCATGTGTATGTGAGTGTGAGTGTATGTTATGCTTGAGCATTAGAATTGGTGTGTGTGTGTGTGTGTGTGTGTGTGTGTGTGTGTGTGTGAGCACACGCTTGTGGCAACGCTAAATCTTGGCCAAGAAACTGACAACAGCACAGACAGGTCCATTACAGAAAATGCAAATGGAGGGATGTTACTTGCCTCGTAGTTAATGAAGCACAAGCACAAATACAGTCACTATTCCAGACACAAATTGAAGGAGAAAAAATATATTGTAATGGAGAGAGACCAAGGCCAGTATGGGAAATGTGGGAGAATGCAAGACAATGAATCTAATTTGCATACAATCAGAGTCCACATGAATACATGGGTCAGTGGGTTCATTGGAATTCAAGTTTGAGGCAGTCTGTAGACGTTTGTGAGGCTGTCTGTCTGTGCACGTTCCTACAGCATGAAATGGTGTCTGGGAAAGTCTGGACATTTTAGGACCAGCTTTGTGGGTCTGCTGGTCTCCAAAATGACCTGGAGTCTTCTGGGAGTCTCACATCCATCTTTCCCAGATAAGAACTGTCCCAGTAGCCGAGGCATCTGGAGCCAATTACCCGAATCCACCCCCCACCCCATCCCAACCCAATGTTTGGCCCTCAACAGAGCACCCCCCCACCCCATCCCAACCCAATGTTTGGCCCTCAACAGAGCACCCCCCCCCACCCCGCTTCCTCCACCAATATTTTGGGGTGCTCAATTTGCAGTGACGGCTGTTTCCTACAAGCCAAAGCGTGTCTGTTTTGACAGAGGCAGTCTCCTCGCGGTTTCCGACTCTTACTCCAAGAGCGCAAGAAGCCCCGACTTGAGTTCCATGATTCAGGGGCGGGGGGGGGGGATAACAGCTCGGGGGCGAAATCAGCATAATCAGCCCTCGAGATCTCTGCCTGCGTCTCATCACGCCCGTCAGCGAAACATGCGGCGCTCATGCCCATCTAGGCGCCTCCCATTCGCAGGGCTAATCATCGACTCACTCACTCACCCTCGCTTGCTTGCTCGCGCTCTGCAGCCAGGGAGTGCAGATGTGCCAGTTATCTAATGACTCCACTGTGTGTGTGTGTGTGTGTGTGTGTGTGTGTGTGTGTGTGTGTGTGTGTGTGTGTGTGTGTGTGTGTGTGTGTGTGTGTGTGTGTGTGACCTAATGACTCCATCACGCACAGCAGATGAAGACTGTGACCTTTCCTCTCCCTGCTCTGACAGCCAGAGTGCTGTTGGCGAGTACTGTGCTGTACTGTTCTTCCACAGCATGACCATTTGCTGTGAGTAATGTGACTGTACACACTGTTCCTACAGCATAGTTTTTCATGTACTTCTGTATAGTATTTTGTTGAGTAAACTGCTCACATTGCTGAGGAAGAGACGCCAGAAGAACAATTAACCTACCCACTGCGGCGTGCATAAAACTAAATAGACTGAATAATCTAAGCTGACTGGTAAGCAGTCAGTACTTCAGATCGGTTCGGCTTCGTAAAACCTCAATATAATGCTTAATGAGGTTTTGTGCATGTTTGTGTGTGTGTGTGTGTGTTTGTGTGTGTGTGTGTGTGTGCGTGTGTGTGTTCAAACCAATCTGACTGTGTTACCTGGTAGTCCTCTGTCCCAGTAAGCTCTTCAGTATTCAGATCCAGAGAGGGGGGTCACATACACAGACATGTCAGTGACTGCCACTGAAACCAGAAACATTTAGCAGCAACCTGAATAATAACATACCCAATACCTCACATGCATAGCTGTCCCTACCTATCACCATCATTCTCAGCCATCTCTCATGCATAGCTGTCCCTACCCAACACCATCATCCTCAGCCATCTCACATGAATAGCTGTACCATTCTCAGCCATCTCACATGAATAGCTGTACCATTCTCAGCCATCTCACATGAATAGCTGTACCATGCTCAGCCATCTCACATGAATAGCTGTTCCTACCTAACACCATCATCCTCAGACATCTCACATGAATAGCTGTCCCTACCCAACACCATCACCCTCAGACATCTCACATGAATAGCTGTCCCTACCCAACACCATCATCCTCAGACATCCCACATGAATAGCTGTCGCTGAGTCGTGTGGTCGTTGTGGGTACTGTAAGGACTGAATCATCTGGGTTACGAAGTCACAAAGTGCTAAGAGGATACTTGGCTTCGCCTACTGCTTTTTGTTGCCAAGCCCCGAAATGAATAATTCATGTGCTGGGTCTGCCAAGTGAGATATACAAGAAGTTTCCATTTGTTTTTATTCCCAATTTGATTTTGTGAAAATCTCATGACTTCAGACTGAGGGTTGGATGAAGAATCGGTTTTCTGCCCACCACCCATTTTAAAGTGGCAGAAAATTCTGACTCAACGCAATGGCCACTGCTGTGATATGCATTTCAGTCTAAGAAGTAACAACGAAGGTCACAGTTCACAAATGTTCAGAATGTGCTACTCTCTATGTGCAGTAGTCTCCGGGCACACTTTATTTGGACAGTGTGATTACAGAGACAATACAGATGTTGAAATTTAAGTTCAGTCTTCTGAATTTTTCACTTAACATCCAAATTTGACCAAATTCAACACCTAACCCTAACCATAACCATACATTTAATTTAACAGAATTACAACTGATACTTTGTTTTTTAATCTGAGCATCAAATAAAGTGTGACTTAGTCTCCAAATAAGACTAATCCTTCAATAAATTATTATTGCAGTAACAATCAGTGCTCATATTTTTTGTCAAAAAAATGATCTTGTCATATACAACAATATAACCATAGTTGTATAACCACCATCAGTAGACTGGAGCCAGGAACCACACAAGCACAACCTTAACACGGAGGCTACAAAAGTCTCGCTACAACATGGTGCTCAAAACATTTAAATCATCATAAATACATCAGTACAGAACAGTACTGAACTTGCATGCCTACAATTGACATGATGGATGATGTGACTAGGCTGCAAAAGTTTAATGATCTAGAGTCCTCCTTACATAAACACAGCAACCAAGGAATCCAGAAGACACACACAAACACATTTTGGTAGTTATTCCCATTACCACAAGGATAGATTGAGGCCATGCATGCACGACGTGTGAGCTGCTAGACCCTCATCAAATATTCATTGCTTTTTTCCCCCCCTCTTCATGTGTTTATGAAATTAGGAATAAACGGTTGTCTACGGCAAGCCAGAAGTGATGACTTATTTACTGTATCCCAGACCTCTAGATGAACTTCTCCACGCAGAACCTAGAACATTCCGCCTGCAGCTGGGGAGATCTTAATGTTTGGGCTTATTGCTGTTTTTTTTTGTGTGTGTCACCACAGTGAGACTGAGCACAAATCAGAGAAGCAACTTCTTTAGAGCACACTGTGAACTAGTTGCACCCCAGACCGCTTCCATTACAGATCAGCGCCACATGGCATCAGTTCAAGCCAGCAGTGTCTTCATCAACCCACACCATTTTAGAACAAGACCATCTCTAGCCACTTACGTGCATTATTGACCAGACATCATAAAACAGCCATTTTAATCAGGCAAATTACATAAGAGTCAGCATGTTACAGCCATAACACATGAACCGCAACACTTTAATGGGGGTGCGGGTTTGAATCGTAGTGTCGTTTGCCAATCCTCTTCCCTCTCTCTCTCTGTCTCTCTCTTTCTCTCTCTCTCTGTCTCTCTCTTTCTCTCTCTCTGTCTGTCTGTCTCTCTCTCTGTCTCTCTCTTTCTCTCTCTCTCTGTCTGTCTGTCTCTCTCTCTGTCTCTCTCTTTCTCTCTCTCTGTCTGTCTGTCTCTCTCTTTGTCTCTCCCCCTCTCTCTCTGGCTGTCTCTCTGTCTGTATATCTGCCCGCCAGTTTTCTGCTAGGCTTTTCTGTCTGTATGCAGTTAATGACTTACAGTACATACATACACGGTACATAACACGTGTGCTGTAATGTCGTGCTTCTGTCGCAGTCTGCCTGGTATGAGATGCTGCAGACAGAGCTTGTTGGGAATAAGAGGCACTCATTCCAGCAGAGCCCTCTGGAGCAGGCTTGTGTTGGTGACTAATCCAGCCCAGCACTCCTCCCTCTGCCTCTGCCTCGGCCTCACTCTCCCTCTCCGCTGTCCACTCCGTCTCGCTTCACAGCAATTAGGATTTGCATCCTGATTGGCCCGGTTATGTGACCACTGTCCGCTATTCAGAAGAAGGGCAAACATATGTTAAAAAAAAAAAAAAAACACATGTGTGGAGCTGCTTATCTGGCTGCCATGGCAACCAATGAGGCTGGCAGGCTAGCTAGTCAGAAACGTTGCAAGAGGAGGGTTGGGGGGGGGGGGGGGGGGGGGGGGGAGATGAGGACGTGGAAAGGTTGATGTAGTGGAAGAGAGAGAAAAGACAAGCTTCATAACGTTCAGAAGCTGTCCTGTTTATTTCCTCACCTTTGAGGACCTTGTCCAGATTTATTTTGAATGAACATTACCCATATCAAAACCATAACAAATCATCTCGCTCCATCTCCTGCTTAAAAGGCATTTGAAGTGCAGCTTCATAAATGTCTGTCCATGCGCATGTCCTCCCCTATCCTGCTCCTCATATGTGCAATGTAATATGAGTAACTCGCTCTGTGTTCCCGTGGGAGAGGCACTTAATTGCACATGATGCGGTGGCTGTCTGCGCCTGTGTGCTCAACTATGGGCTATATATAATGCACACCATCTCCGAAGGAGGAGGGAGGAGCGGCCTGGCCTGTGTTGTGGCTTTTTGTTTCTTTTGCGCCGGCTACTCACTGTTGTGTTGTTGCTCTGGGGTGTGTTTCCCAAAAGGGCTGTGCAACGCCTGTAGTGGCCAGCTATGGCCAGGTGTGGCGCACTGTTTATATGATGTTATGTTATACGTGAAGAAGGAGTATAATTAAAGTTGTCGAGTTACATCCTGATGGTTGTGTCCTTGAGGACCGAGTATATAGGCACACAATACAACGCCCACAGCAACTAAGAGAGCGAGTGTTCGGGATGATGGTCTCTCTATAATCTGATGAAGGTCGCTGCATGACCTTTGCGTAAACACACCTGGTTTTGCTGTGTTCTGTGTGGGGAGCTCTGGTGTTGGATTGTCTTGTGCTCGCTGTGGCTGCTTTAGCCATCAGCAGGGTTCTTGTACTGGGTTTGAGTGGTGTTGACAGGCTGGGTCACTGGGGGTGCCAGTTGGAGTGATGGAGATTACATTCAATATATTTGTGGAGTTGTTATACAGGGCTATGCTGTTGTATGGTAAGTGATGTGTTGTTTTTGTATATCATGTTGCATTGCATTGTGCGGATGCATTGTGCTCCTCTGCCAGTTGTGTATCTGCGTTCCGCCGCTGTGAGAGCGAAGTCGAGGAAAGGGATTAAGCCAGATAATCCCACATCATCCAGCTGCCAGCCCAGTCAGACGGCTCTGGAGCAGCCTAACCAGCCAAAACATAGCCCACCCCAGGGCCTACCCCTTCGTAGGGCCACATACATCCCCTTGTCTCTCTGTATCTCTCTCTCTGTCTCTCTCTATCTCTCTCTCTCTCTCTCTCTTTTTGTTTCTCTCTCTCTCTCTGCCTCGAAAAATACTGTCCATGTTTATGTGTTCACGCCCCCTCATCAGCTTAAAGCTGAAAGGCTGGTCACTTGCGTGTGCTTCTCTACCACTCCAGTTCTTAAAGCTAGTGCAAAAAGTCTTTCTTTTGTTGACAGCAATCCTCTTTGTGTTAATACATTGATTCCAAAGGGCATGGGAGAGACAGAGTGGAGGGTTGCGTGCATGGAAGGATAACTTTTATTTTATTTTTTTAAGAGCCTTGTTAAGGGGGCTTTATAAATAAAATGAAATTGAATTTTTTTTGATACATTTCGTTTTCAGACCACAGCATCACATCAAGTCTAATGTGTGTGTGTGTGTAGTTTAGTATAGGTTACTAGGGCAGGTATCTGATCAAAGCTGTAGCTGTAAAATGGGTGTGCTCCCAAGGGGAGCATTGGTGCTAAGGCATGCATGCATATGTGGAGAAACATCCATTTGAATGCAGAGATGCGTCTCATGAAAGAACAGCTGTGTAATGATATTAGTGCATTCCTGCGCACTACTAAGAGTTTAGTTATGGAGTATGTAATTCCATCCCCTTGAGTGGAGTCTAGAAAACACACTCAGAGATGTTTCAAATAAATACATAATTCACAGCTGTTTCCCCAGTTGTCTCCCTGGTAACCAGACTAAACAAATTCAAAACCACACTAATGTAATTTTAGCTATGACTATACCACAGATGAAACACAATACATTACTGTAAACAACCTTGGAATTCCCTTAAATTATATTATTATGTGGAGTGAAGATATATTGCATAAACTGAAGCCAATAATATTCATCAGTTACAAGTCATTGTCCTGAATGTGGTCTCTCTCAGATCAAACGAATGCCTCATGAAATAATTTGAGACTGTTTACCTTTGGGGGAAAGTATTTAGTTGGTTTCAATGCAAAGGTTAAACCAGGTTTTGTTTTGTCTTTTTGGAAAGGGACTAAAAATAATACAAAACACAAATCACCAGACAATGAGAACACCTCATGTGTTTCTACTAGTCTTTACGCTCCTGTGCTCTCTACGGTAAAGCATTGTCCTGCAGCAGCTGGAGTTATGCAAACATCTTTCCTCACTGAACATATGTTGCGCTCTCCCCTCAGGCCACCTGCTTAATGCAGAGGTCGGTGAGTGTCAGTGGGGCTGTCAGCCGAATTTTACTGTGAAACATTCACCTAAATAGGAAACGGCAGGGGACACTGATTTACATATTTGTGCTTGGGACTAGTCGCCAATTAACTGTGAGATTGTGATTGTGTCAGAAGGCAGCACACCCTCTAACCGCCATTGGATACTGTGCTCCAGATGACTCGCACTTCAGCTGTTGAGCAGACGGCGTGTGGGTTGGAAGCAGTAAAGGCATCCCCCCCCCCCCCCCCCACCCCCATATTCCTCCGCAGTGCTGGCAGTTATGATGCTATATTTCACACTTCTTCTGTCTGGCTGCCTGCAGGTCGTGTTGCCACAGCTGCCTCTCCCAAGCTGGCAGTGGGTGTGGGAGCTTCAAATGGCAACAATCTGAGGCTCATTCTTAGCATGTCTCTCTCACTCTCATCCCCCTTACTGCTTCCTCTCCTCCTCCTCTTTTTTCCCTCCCTACTTCCCTCTTTTTCTGATGCCCATTTAACCATCTGCCTCCCCTCTTCCCATCCTTTATCCCAGAGTCATAGAGAAGATTTGCTTCAGCAAAGCTCCTGTTAACCCTACTTGATGTGTTGACATGCAAACCAGCCTTGCTTTTAATGATTCCTCTGTGGTGTTGGCACAGTTTGAACCAAGTCCATTTCCCAGTGATTTAAACACGTTATGTGAGAATTGCGTCGGGCTCAAACAAGAAAGGCCGTTGTTTTTATTGCGACTCCGAGCAGTGTTAGTATGCTCATTCTCTTAATCTCGCAGTAAGAAGTCTAATGTGAAATCTTCTCCTGATTGTTATGTTATGGGGAAATGTTGCTGAACTTTAAATACAGGAAAGGGAAACGGGATGCTAAGAGATGCAGGCTACTTAATGACACTGCGTAGGGGAAAACATAAATTAGCAGAGGCACCATCCCCCGAACATACACACACACACACACACATAGTCAACCCTAAGAACTCACCACCACAAGCAGAGGTCTGTGGTCCTATTGGACAGTCCCTCATTTTTAATTTGGGTATCCTCTGTTTGGGAACCTCTGTTTTCTAGTCAACATTACTCAGGTGAATAAAGGTTTGAAATGAACATACTGAACACATCAAACGCTTTAGAAGTCCAGCTTCACACCCAAGTTCTCTGTGCTGCTTTCACCTCACGCCTGTCCACACAGAGCCTGGATTGCCTGAATCCGGAAAGAACCTGCTAGTGAATCCGTGTTCCTGTGGACGCCCGATCCGCACACTTCGTACCCTGAACCCTTATTAACCCCGCTGCGTCACTTCATAACAGCAACAACATAAACTAAATGTTTTTAACGGCCCCCCCTCTTTTCGCAACTTACATTTTTCTACTGTGCTAAGTTGTTTGTTTTGGGATAGTGCCTTGCTCTACATGTGGATAGTTTTTCGTGGTCTTACTTAGCCAGTCGGACGTGCTTTTTGAGACCAGCCAGAACAGTGGACACGACCTGGATTATTTAATAACTGAATTGGTTGCCATGGCGCAGCGAGTGGCAGCCTGTTTTAGCAGCTCTCCTGCTAAAAAAAGATCCCTAACGGTGTTGTGAAGAAGCTGGTTAGGATAGGGATGACATTAACAACCCACACATTAATCTATCACTGTTTAATCTATTTGCATCAGACCATTGTTTGGTTTTTGAAAGTGTCAGCAATAGCAATATGAGCAAATCTGTCATGAAAAGATTTGTATTAAAGACAGAAGTTTCAAAACGGTAACTTAACACAAACAAGGGTTATGGCGAAGTGTGCGGTTTTAACTCATCCTGTTTGAGTGCTGTGGTAACAGTGATTTCAGGTGGTAGAGAAGTCGTTGGATCTCGACTTCTGCCCTCTGTCACTTTATGTCACTCCGCTCCACCGTTACTGTGTGGATGCAATTTTTTTCTTGACAGGGCTCTGTGTCGACGTGATAAAAAAAAAGGTACCGGTTCCAAAAGATTTTCCGCGTTCAGGCCTTCCATGCTCCATGTGGACATAGCTTCAGCAGAACAGAAACCCCTTCCTGACAGAGAGATGTGGCAGGCAGTAAACCCCCAGACCAGGCCAGTGGAGCACGGCCGCCCACACGGCTGACCACTCTCTCTGGCTCTAATGAGGAGACCGGGAGAAGGCATTGTTGCTGCTCTGCAGGGGGTGGAGTAGACTCCGAGCAAAATTCTTGTTCTCGCTGACATGTGCTGTGATGGCAATGCTGTCAAGCCATTGTTTGATAGGCAGTTATTTAGCAATAACTGGTTGGGATCAGTGTGAAGCCCGTCAGAAAAGGAAGAATGACGTCAAAGAAGTACTTTTGTTGGCTGTATCCTGTGAGTTATATTATGCAGGTGGAGGATTATCCACAGGTGTGTGTGTGTGTGTGTGTGTGTGTGTGTGTGTTTTGGGCCACTATTCATGTGTGTAGTCACAGGTGTGTGAGACAAGTGACCGTATAGAATATTGACAAGTGTTTATATCTGTGTGGTCATTCACATGGTACCCATGAGATTGAGACTGTACGTACAAATAGGATGCAGTGTGTGTGTGTGTGTGTGTGTGTGTGTGTGTGTGTGTGTGTGTGTGTGTGTGTGTGTGTGTGTGTGTGTGTGTGTGTGTGTGTGTGTGTGTGTGTGTGTCATGCTCTTGAGCACATATGGGTTATCTGCATGACTGCCTGTGAGAAGAATATGTCCTCTCCTGTATCCGCACCTGTAGCCCCCGATGTAGATAACAGTTCTCTGGCCTCTTCCTCTTTCCTCTCCTCCCTCCTCTCTCATTTCCTCTTCTCCTCGTTCCCCTCCCACTGCCATGTTGCCCGTTTCCTCACCGGAGTTCTGTTGTGCTGCCCTTTGACCCCTTGAGCTTTGCCCTCATGGTGCAGCCCTGCTGTTTGACATTGCTGTATGAGGCGTACACTCCAATCATCTGCACCATCCCCATCCTGACACTAGGTCTATCTGGGACAAGGGACCAGCCCCCGGTTCCCTTTTTGGGTGCTTTCCTGGGGAAGGGGCGGAGGTTGGTGTTGAGGTTGGAGGTTGGGAGGGGGGGCTAGTGGGGTGCAATTTGGGATACTCCCCAGTAACAGATGGAGCCGAGTCAGATGCCTGCCACAGATGGGGGAAGCTTGCCGAGTCTTCAGACACATCAACAGACAACACACACACACATATGCATACCCACACACACACACATATGCATACACACACACACACACACGCACACACAACACACACACACACACACTCAGCCAAGCGGCAGCGCCCATGTGTGTGCTGACAGCACTTGACCCCTACACGCCTGTGGCCCTGCAGAGGCCAGCCAGTCAATTTAATCCCTGCCTCGTTCTGTCAACATTACTGAGAAGGCAGTCAATCAGAAAAAATAATTTCATTTCTGCCACAATTGGGTGATCCCATATAGGAACACAAACAAAGCCAGAGATTACTGACATTCCCGACAGCCAAATGGTCCTCAGCTGTAATCTGAACAAACTGTTCTGTTATTTTAGGTAACAAGTGTTGCAGGGGAGTATTGCTGCATTTTCGAGGTAAATGGACAGGGCACAGTGTGCTCTGCCTCTATCCCATCTCCCCCTGCTGTGGCCAAACCTGTGTGCTCTGGCTCATTAGGCGCCATTCTGGCTCTACAGTTGCACGGCAGACTGGCTGTAATGCACTCACACTGTTGTCACAGCTGCTGCGTGAACGGAGATGATTTCCCCTCCAGTCATGATCAACTAATGACCTGTCTGCATCACTCCAGCAATTAGCCAGTGTTTGGACAGCTGACCGGCACATTTGGGGCAGTGTGATTGGCTGCCTGCTGTCTGACGTATTCTAGACCTCGCAGGTATGACTGGACAGGTGACACAAAGAGACGTCCACAGGAGTTTGCCATGGTGGGATGTCACCAATCTCTTGTACACGCCATCGATAAGAGTTTAAGTGATGTGTAGTAATTCAGCATTGGTCACTCTCACACTCACACTGCAGGTAAATGCTAGTAAATGATTGTTGTATTGCTATATGTTGAAGTTGACAAACACCACAATCACCACCATCACCAATATTAAAAATAGCTGTGTGTGAGAGTGTGTTCTTCTTGGTGTTCACATCACTTCTTCTTGTGGCAGCGTTGTGATCACATGATTTTGAATAGACTTAAAGCAACAGTATGTAGCAATTTACCACTTTTATAGTCACGACCAACTGCTGAGTATTTGAGCGCAGCCATTGATCTACCAGACCCAAATTGAGTCCAGCAGAGAAGGAAATTAAATGCAGAGCAGCTTTGTGGCAGTTATTTCCCCAAAGAAACTCACTCCTACTCCCCCTGAGGTGTCACATCTCTCTCTCTCTCTCTGTCACTCTCTTTTTCTTTGACTAAGCAAAACTGTTAACAGCCTGGTCACCTTCTGTCCCACGGGACCGTTTTCAGATATCCTGTGCATCCGTGCATTCCTCCGTGAAATGTAAGGATGGCAAAAGTCAGCACTTGTTTCGGATCTTAGGCGTTTGATCAGGAGCTATATCTGTCCCCCTCTATCCAGTTCCCTTGGTGCGGGGCGGGAGGACACGGGTGAGAGTGCCTGGGAAAGGCCATTAAGTATTCATGGAAATACATCCCCGCTAATGGGCGCTACAGGGATTTTAATTATTGATGGCCTAATTGACAGTGCCTGTCTCCGGGTCATACGCAAAGCCGCTGAGCTGACACGCAGAACCGTGTCCGTCGTCACTCAGCCGGCTCTTTACTGCGGTGGTGACAAATATCTGTATTTCATTATTAGTGATGAACGAGGATGCGACAAAGTCCTTTCAATTATGCCAAATTGACGCTCATGTTGCATATTCGTCTGGTAGGCAACAGAGTTCTGACGGGACAGCCACAAACGCGCACACCAGCCTCTCTCCCACCGCGGTGCCAAACAGACCACAGTCATGTGTCATCATGCGTTTCCTGTAGCCTACCTCTCGGAGTGGTGAAGTGATCTTGGCTGAGAAGGTGCTGACTCTAATCCCTTTATTGTGTAATCTTTCATCTCGGGTCGTAAGGCACTTAACTTACGGATCCAATTCACTTATGTGAAGAGAAAGCAGTGCTTAGTTGGAATTGGTGTCTAGTTGTTTTGTATTACGAGAGAGGCATTAAAGACTCAAGAATGTTTTTTTTTTTCTGTCGTCATCTAGCAGCAGACGATCTTGTGCAAGTAAACCAGCTCGTTTTTATTTGTAGCTATCCTAGTCACACACTGGGGGCCAACAAACGGTTGGCTCAAGCGTCTAGTCATGGAATGATGGGCTGAAATCATTTGGTGCCCTGTCTAAATTTTGATTTTGCACGACCTCTGAACCTGAATAGGTGGATCGGATTAGCCTCACAGAGTACTGACTTTGACTGGTAGCCTAAAAAGATGGGAAAAAACCTTGCTTCCTTGGAAGTACTGATGTACAGTACTGATGTTTTTGGTAGCAATTTCTTAAAAAACATTCATCAGACATTCAGTAAAGGCTTTTTAGAGGTTTTTTTTTTCAGATGGTCAAACAAATCGATACATTGGAGTTCCATTGTTTTAGAGCACCTCTGCCATACAAAGGATTCAAAGGCAGCTTTACTGCTAGACCAAAAAGATTTGAAACTCTGATTTTGGCTCTGTCTCTGCGTCTGTCAGAATAGCATTATCTGCTTGCTAAGTGGGACTTTAGTAGAGATGGAGACAGGCAACGCTGTGCCCTGTGCCCTATTGTAATGAGCTCATGCCAGCCAAATTAGATGCTAATGACAGAAGCCCTCGCCCTGCGTGCACGGGGCAACCACGGTCTTCTGGCACGGCCTCCGCTCATCAGATTATAACAGTTATTATGGGATGTTGCCCGTCGCCTGCATGCCCATCACAAGCCATATATGTCACCCTAGTAATGAGGGATGGGTAAGAGAGAGGACACTGAGCAGGAAACTCTTTTCGCTGGACATAAAGACACGGGAGAGAGAGTTTCAAAGCTTGATGGTCTAGTGTCCTAGTTATCAGCCTCATGTGAAATCCGCTTGTAAAGCGATGTCATTTCAGTGGATTTTGGAAGGCAGTTTTTCATGTACAAAGGAATGGGAGGATGAATTATTGTAAGTTATGTATCGGATTTTAGGAGGATTTTATGCCTACTGTAAAGACAGAGGCATAAAGAAACAGAGGCAGTTAGGTCTAAACTATGTCCTCTATATTTATGCGAGGATCTGAGATCTACCCTGAAGGTAGTCGTGTAGCAAATATGTGTTTTCACAGCTGAAAGAAAATTATAATGCTGCAATTTTCATTCATGACATGTCTTCTTCTATATATAGGTGCCATATTAAATCTGAACGTGTTTCAATTTACAACCTCACTGATATATGTGTCCTTATGTTATACGTGTATCTGTAACATTTCTTCCTCTTCTCTTTCTTTACAGGTAAGTCCATGTCTAAAGTGACCTTGTCTGCAGATGGGGTGAGTGTGTGGCAGCCAGCTATGATGTACTGTAAACAATCCCTGTTGACATCTGATTGGTATAATGGTCATCTTCTGCCTTTAAAAACACTGAAAAATCTGAAAAAGGTATTTTCAATTCCATTCAGTTTTGATAGAAATTACTCGTATTGAAATTGAAAAAATGGATAAGCATACAGATTATGTTTTTGTGTTTGTGGTGCACATTGTAAAATCATGCAAAGGGGGCAATAAGCTCAAACAATAAGCTGTTATCTTTTGCCTCAATTTAGATCCCATCTGTTATGTGGAGAGCCATAATAACAAGGAAAAGACATCCTCTGTGGGTTGGGGTAAATGTGTTCGATGCCTGTGAATACAGATGACTGTAATAAGGAAGACTCCTTAATGCTCGTATAGTTTTCTCCCAGAATAACCCTAAAAGTGCAGCGTGTGGTTCAGTGCAGTAGTCTCTCTTTGAGTGGTCATGATTTTATTTCTCAAATCAGTACCACCGTAATTATCTCAGGATATTAAGGGGGGAACACGATGTGGTTGTATGGAATAGTATTTATGGCTTCATTTAAATGGAGATGGATGAAGTGTTTCCAATTTCCCTGAAGTGTTCCCTGTGTAACATCGGTTCCTGTCATGATTTTGAGTCCTGCTATGGTTAGTGAAATAGGATTGAAATGTGTGTGTGTGTGTGTGTGTGTGTGTGTTTGTTTGTGTGGGGCAGTCAGTCCTGAGTCAGTCTCACGGTCAGAAAAGCAGCTCAGCGCAGATGACTCTACAACCTTGTTCTATAGCTCTCTCTGTCTCTCTCCATCCATCCATCTATCTATCCTTATCTGTGTTCTGCCTTGGGGTTCTCTGGTGACTCAGCAGTGCATTGTGGGTAGTAATTAGCTCGATGACACAGAGGCAGAAAGGGTTGTTGGGCCATGCGGGCGGGTCACTCAGCTATTGCCAGGGGCCTGGACTCACCAGATGCTGACCCTTCTCTGTCCCTCTCCTGCTCCCCGCGATCTGGCTCTGCTTTCTTGTCCTCTCCCGTCCTCTTTACCCCAAGCTGGACCTCTGCCAGCCAGCTGCAGCGGCCGGTGGCCCCCTCTGCACCTTGTCAGCAGGTCCAATTGGATGGGCTGCTCCGCAATGGCCAGGGGCTGCCCCCAAGTCTCCCAGGGGGACAGGAAAAGGCTTCTGGCAGTGAGAGATCAGAGGAGCTTACTGCAGTCCTGCGACCAGTCTGACTCGCCTCCAAGAGTTTGTGTGTGTGTGTGTGTGTGTGTGTGTGTGTGTGTATGTTTGTGTGTGTGTCTGTGTGTTTTTGTGTGTAGGATGGAGAGAGAAAGTGACCTGAGAGAGTTTAGAAAGGAACGAAGGACAGAATATTGATGGGAATGAGACAAACAGAAAGTTGGTAAAAGAGAGAGGAGTGGTGGTTAAGGGCTGGAGGGAGAGGGGATGTCAGCTTGGCTCAGGCTCCTGGCTTCAGGCTGAGCAGCCCTATGTCATGCAGCACACAGCTGGAGCCAGAGTCACTGGAGATCCCTACAGGTCTCCACCGATGCGTGACCTACCCTTCACTCTTACTCCCGCTCACCATGCACCTGTTTTGGATGACATTGATTTTGTTGGGAGCGGAGAAGAGAGAACATGAGAAATGGGATAAAAATGTACGTAAGAGAGTTCAGTTTGAGAGAGAGAGAGAGAGAGAGAGAGAGAGAGAGAGAGAGAGAGAGAGAGAGAGAGAGAGAGAGAGAGAGAGAGAGAGAGAGAGAGAGAGAGAGAGAGAGAGAGAGAGAGAGAGAGAGAGAGAGAGAGAGAGGGAGGGATTCCAAGAGGAGTTAGAATAGATGATGAGGGTGAGAAGGCATTAAGTAAAGTTGGGCAAATCACAGCTTCAGCTGTGTGTGAAGTGTTATTGTCGTGAGACATGTCTGAGCTGTAGACACAGAGCAGGCCATGTCGAGGTTTTATTTTTTTCCATTGCAAAGCACGATTATTTACAGTCTCCAAATATAAACACTCATCTGTATTCCAGGTTTGTCCTTCTCCCTGGTGCACTATCAGCCTAGAGTGTCATGCCTTGTTTACACCAAGGCACGGGTGCCTGGGTCTCTGTGTCTGCATCTGGTACGCCACGCGTGGTGCTGTGTCATTCCGTGATTGTCGTAAACTATGCCAGTGGATTGGAATCCATCAGCACACAGCCCCAGTCCCAGAATGCAGGCCAGGGGGATTTCATTTCTAGCGGCTGCCGTGACAACCAATCCGGCACAGCAGCGGAGAACTGCTTAGTATTCATGGAAATGGAAGTGTGGTGTAATGCCCTGATATATATGTCATTGTGTTTACATCTGTGCGTGAGGAGGCTGGCACGAATCACTTCGGCGGGAGGTTCACCGGGTGCGTGCTGTGCGACTCAGACTGGTGTGCAGCAGGGGTTCGCTACATTCCATTTCAATTTATCCCGAATCGCCTGAAAACTGCACTGCACCGAATTTCTAAAGCGCTCTGCTGGATGTTCAACAGCCACGCTTTAAGACTTTTAGAAGCAGATGCACTGTACAGTATTACTGGCTTCATTCTGGATATTTAGTATCTTAAGTATTCAGTATCTTCATGCACCTCAATTTTCCTTAACGTCCTTTTGGTCGTGTGGCACAGACCATCTAAGCTCCAAACTCTTTAGAAGCCGATGCACTGTACAGTATTACTAGCTTCAATCTGGATATTTAGTATCTTAAGTATTCAGTATCTTCATGCACCCCAATGCTCCTTAACGTCCTTTTGGTCGTTTGGCACAAACCCCCTAGCCCTTCCCCAGTGAGGCATAGCAACAGATGCTGCCTTCATCTTCTGCAATCCAGTAATTCATTTATTTGGTTGCTTTTTCCCTTGTTGCTGGCACTTTGATGTCGGTTCCAAGATATGACGAGTGTGCTGAAGGCCCCGATGACACCATGTTGGGTGGCCTAGTTATTTCTCCTTCTCCTTCTCCTCCCACATCACAGGGAGTTTTCTTCTCCGTCGCCGTGGCTTTGCTTGGAGCCGAGTGCCAACCCCCCCCCCCCACCCAGCCCTCCTCAGAGGGGGGCTCCTCAGCAGGAGTCTGCCATTGGCCCACATTCTCCTCATTTACATTCAAATCACAGATGCCCCGCCATCTCCCCCCCCCCCACCTGAGCCAAGGCCACGCAACTCACTCCTTCCACCGGCCAGAGAGAGACCAGAGGGGAAACGCTCTGAAACGCACCAAACATCCATTAAAACTTCTATGTCCTAGTTCCCAGGAACTTTCACAATCCATGTACTCTTAAACGTTCAACTCAGAGGATATTGAGAAATTCTCCAGAAAAAACAAAAAAAACTTGGACAAATATCATCACCGATATCAGGGTATTTTGTATGATAATGTCGGAGTCAATTGTTTTACTTGTGTCGTTAAATCTGTAGTTATTCACATCTCTGAGCTCTGGGTGGTCTTTGCACGGGCGAGGTCTGTGCAAACATTAACCCCCTACCCCCAGCCCCCCCCTCACCAGCCCCGCAGCGGACAAACTGGAAGGTTATCTGGGTGTGACTTGTCTCTGTCCTGCGGAGAGGGACTATAAAAGCTGCAGCCATCAGCAGTGATCTCTTACGATAGCGCCTGGCAGGAGTGCCGGCCTGCTGCCCGTCCAGCGGACGTCCCCGGCCATTAAAACCCTCCCTCTCAGCCAAATGGATCCTCACTGTGGGGGGAGATTGTGTGTCTGAGTGTGTGAGAGAGAGAGAGTGTGTGTGTGTGTGTGTGTGTGTGTGTGTGTGTGTGTGAGTGGGTGTAAAAAATGGCTTCACCTCTGTCTGATGAGATTAGTAAGAGAGGAGAGCCAGTTCAAACAATACATGCACCAGAGAGAGAAACGGAGATTGGGGGGGGGGGGGGGGGGGGGGTCCTGGGGAGAGGGTCACATTCACACCCTTCCTCTTGAACGAGGAGGCGTTGTTTGTTTTAGCCCGCGTCCAACGCACTCGCTTGTCATCACATTGCACCGCAGTGGAAAGAAATGAGAGATGAAAACCTTTTTTTTTTTTTTTTTACACTTGTCCAGACTTGGGGGAGTTGGTTTGAGTGCTTACTTAAGGAGAAAGTGGAGGGTGGAAAAGAGAGGAAAGGTGCTTGAAACTTAAGAAACAACATGGATAGGAAAACTGCCTGGGATGTGAATAGATCATTCAAGACCTGTGGCTAATTTCCCTAATATCATCAGGTTTCCATGGTGAAATGTGATTACCTCAGTTTATATCTATGCCTCTGACTGGCTGCACCACAGTGATGGTCATACCACAGCCTTCTGCCAGATAGATAATGGGGTCCATGTTAGCGGAAAACGCCGATCTCGGCAATCTTTCATATTCAATGTCCTCAAGTCCCCTTACTCAGGGGTTGTGGTTATCGGCGTAATGGGGTGGTTTCGTAGAGCAGAGTGGCGAGCGCGTTCCGCACGTAAGCCTCGTCCAGATACCAGACGCTACCCACGATGCCTCAGGCCAAGTGAGCCATCCTCTGTTTTGGCAGAGGCGCTCCCTGTGGCTCCGGCTCCGGCTCCAGGATTCGGAATGTCAGTGCCGACATCAGCGCCTCTTATTACATTAATGCTTTTCCTGGAACCCCGCTTAATGGTGCAGGCGGCTCGGGCCTCGGGCCTCGGGCAGAGCTGGCTCGGCAGGATAGGAGAGGAGAGTAGAGGAGGGGAGTGAAGAGACACTCCGCAATCACCCAAGGCCGCAGACATTCTGCTGATTCGACTCAAATACGTATGTTTCAGTCTGTCACTTAGGAAAAAGGACTAAGGCCACAGTGTCTACTGACACTCCTTCCAAGATCACATGTTGAGCCCGAATCCATATGAAGCATACAAAGCACACACACACATGCAGGAATATTGACACTGAAAGAAGACACTGAAGGTCACACAAGGTATCATGCACATCCTCGGCACTTATCCTGAGGCTCTGACTCGCTAATTAATCACTGTTGTTTCCTGCGTCAGCATGTTTGAATGGAACCTGCTGTTTGAGAGCTTGTGGGTTGGTGTGTTCTATCAATGATTAGTGGTTAGCAGTTGTAATTACTGTCAGTCATTAAAATGGATGAGCTTGTGTTTGCTGCCAGTCGGGATCTCCGCTTCGACTCGACATGCTCCAGTTGAAATGCTGTGTTCTGGCCTACAAATTGAACTCCAAGGGCTTTGTCTGTCTGACTCTCTGGCTATCTTTGTGTTCGTCAGTCTCTCTGGTTCTATGTCTGTCCATACCGGCTATCTTTCTGTTCTCGGTGAATGTTTTTCCCTCTTTCTCCCAGGTCACTCAGGCAAAGCGATAACCCTGCTCGCTGGTTCTTGTGGTTTCACTCCAGTGGTTTGGTTGAAATAACCTCATCCTTCCTTGCACAGACAATGGTTTCTGGCACACACACACACATACACACATACACACACACGCACACACGCACACACACACACACACACACACACACACACAAAGTCAGTATGATGGATAGACAGGCAGCAGGCTGAGATGGCGGCCTGTTGTTGCGGTGTGAAGTTCATGGTTAACTTGGAGTGAATTGCACCGCGGTGCTACGCCGTGGCGGTTCCTCTTTGGGTGCCCTGGCATGAAAAAAAGTTAGCGCAGCTGTGCCCTCATTACAGTTATGCACACACACAAACACACAAACACAAACACAAACTCATAAGCATTGTAGTCATTGCCCCTCTCCCTCTCTCCAAAAAACTTGAGGCAATTTTGGACTCGACAGCTGATATCATTTGGCATCTGCAGAGTGCTATTATGGGATGAAAAAAGATTAAATATAGAAACTACTTTTTTTTTCTGCTGTACAGGATGACAGCTGTTGATATGTGATGTGTTTATTGCCGGTTGCCACATTATCCTGTGTATTTATGCAAGGCTAGCTTTATTTGAATGTTCATATTTGTATAGGAACACTGACCAGTTGTGTGTGTGTGTTTAGGTGTGTGATTATGTGTATCAGAGTAGATGCAGTGTACTTGTGTGTATTTGGGAATGTGCGTAAGTGTATTTGTTTAGACCAGCAAGTAAATATGCCTGTAAGTCCCCTCCTGGCTGGTTTATAGACTGTATGTGACAGTTAGCAGCACACTTTTGTTCCGCCTGGAGGCAAACCGCTGCCTCCTGCATTCCTGCCAGCCTCTTCTCCTCCTGCATCTATCTCAAACGCCCCCCCACCCCCTCTGCTCCTTATTCTCTCAAGCTGCTTTGTTCTATCACAGAGACAGACCTAGTTTTCACATTTACACTTTTCTAAAATACTTTAATCCATTCCCATTGTAGTCAGTCAAAAAAGACTCCTCTGCTTTGAAGTGTAGAAGAACATTTAAAGGTGTGAATACGTTGACAAGGGTTTTTTGTGGATCTAATCCAGATGACTCTGCTTAGAAAACTCCAATTTGCAGTAGAAATCTAAACCTCTTTGTCCAGCAACTGTCTAGCCTGCCAGTTCTATGTAGGGCCTTTACATTTTTTTAAAGACCTTGTAAAAAAAAGCCCATAACGAAAATTCACCACACCTATATTTTCTGAGTGAATGCCCACAGGATATTTGGGCTAATCAGTTACTGCCTCTGCTGGGAACTAAATGGCCGTGCCCTCGGCCCTGTTCCTGTCGTGCTCCACATTCCACCTCTCATGACACAGACGTGCACTGCAAAAAAAAAAAACATAGCACAAACACCAGCCCAGTACCATACCACAGCGTGTATTCTTTTCCATTTCAGAATCAAACGGTACAGTGGATATGGTTTTTTTTCTTGTGGCAAAAACTAGATAAAATACAGTGCTTCTGTGACTGCAAGTGGTGGAACCAGAGCAAATGTGTACCTGATGAAATGAACACATTTAGATCGACCGTTGAAGTGGAATAATATTGATCATGTGAGGTGGGGTGAGATGTAAACAGAATCAGCGGTGGCTGAGGCCGAGAACAGAGAGTCTGTCTGTCTGTGTGAAGCCCCTGTATGGTGGCAGTGGGGGAAGAAAAAAATGAAACAGAATGAAAAAAAAAAAAAACGCTGGGAAGCCGTAATTATGGCATAGCATTTAGGTCAGCTGCACTCATGTGGCCAGATGTGTCAGTATTGATCATGTGATGTTGTTTATTTCTAGAACATTCCCTGGTACACATTTGGGTTGCGCTGCTGCTATTTTTGGTCTCTCATATCTCTTCTTGCTTTTCTTCTTCTCCTCCTTCGTGATCCACTCATCGGGCTGGGCGAGTAGGCTGCTGACCATATGAGATCATGAGATCAGTCTTATTTAGTCACAAGGGCTGCAGTATGACCAGCGACATAACGTAGAGGGCTGTACAGGCCAGCACACCTAATGTGTTTGTGTGTGTGTGTGTGTGTGGGGGGGTGTGTGTGTGTGTGTGTGTGTGTGTGTGTGTGTGTGTGTGTGTGTGTGTGTGTGCGTGTGTGCTAGGTTTGCGTGTGTGTGTGTGTGTGTGTGTGCGTGCGTTTGTGTGATTATTTGTATGTGTAATGGGACTGTGTGTTTCTGTGTGTTTCTTTGTGTGAGTGTGTGTGTGTGTGTGTGCCCCTTTGTGATCGTATGTGCGTGTGTGATTATTTGTGTGTGCGTCTGTATGATTTTTTTTATGATTTTTTGTGTGTATGTGTAATGGGATTGTGTGTGTGTGTGTGCCTGTGTGTGACTTTGAGTGTGTGTAAATGGCTGTGAATGGAGAGGTACGTGAGTGGGAGAAAGAGGTGTCGAGGGAGAGAGGGGGAGAGGGCGAGAGCTACCGGATGAAGACAAATAGGCCATCACTGAGGGGGCTGGGGAACAATTTACAGATCTGTCTGCTAGTCGTGCCGCAGGGAGAAGGAAAAAAAAGACATACAGAGAGGGAGACGCGGGCAGGGACAGAAATATAATGAAAAGACAAAGAATCCAAGAGAAAAAAATGACAGGGGGAGAAAGGGTGTAACAAAAGGAGTGAGGGAGAGACACAAAAAGGCACAGTCTCAGCTGGAATTAACCGATAATGGAGAAGAATGATTTAGGCTTAGCGGTGCAACTACGCAGAACATGTGAATGGGTTCAGTGCCAGACGAGGGTCTTATCCAGAGGAGGGCCATCAGTCACAGGCACTCGCCTCACACATGCAGGTGAAGATAGCTGCTCTGACACAATGAAGAGGCTCTGGCTTGATTCTTCTAGCCACACGCATTGTTCATTTACACAGCTGAATAAATTAAACTTGCCCTAAATGAGGTTTCTATTTAGCCAATGGACATACATACACACACACACACACACACACACACACACATGTGCTACCAGCTCAGATCTGTAGCCTTCAATAAATATTCTGCATAAAAACACCTTTTTACCATTCCAGGGATGATAAAATACAGTAGTTCAGCTTAGTATCGTGATCGTAAGTGATCTTTTCTTTCACAATTGGCAGTGGCATCATTAAATCTTATCGAGCTTCTATAGTGTTTAAAGTAATTACATTTTAAAGTAATTATTCCATATTAATGATGTTGAGTTCTCACAGCCTTTCTCATTTTCCCTGCTCCACATAAAACAGCTATAGGAAAGACTCCCCATGACTCCATATCACTCTCTTCCCCTGGTTCTTTATGAGTTTGCTAATATTAGCTACATTATCCGTGCCTGGCTGCGTTACCTTTTAATAAGTCATAAAACTGCCTTGCTATGATGACCGTAAATGTGTGTTTAATCTCTCCGCACCACACTCTTCGCAGGCGAAATGTCTCCGTGGATAATTTATGGCGCTAATGATTTCATTTTTAATTTGGCAAAAACATTTTCGACTTGAGAGGCTCCTGCTTTAGCACGCTAAATTATTAAAGGAAGGGAATGTATATTTCATAGGGAACGATTGGGAGGGGTCCCCGTTTAGGCCACAGCACGTGTTCTCTGTGAGCTGCCTGCTATCCAGGCCTTACCAGCAACTTGTGGAGCATCTCTCCATCAGTAGACCGTGTTGAGGCGAGCAGTGGAATGCTTAGGACCTTAGGCACCACCCACACAGCAACAGAGGGACAAAGAGGTTTTTACCTTTGCGTTTTTTTTAAATCTCGGCATCATTTAGATTCAGATTGTGTTCACACGAATATGGTGAAAACACTTCAGAGTGGATACTTTTAAAAACCAACCCTCATGTCGCGGTGTGGACATGAGTGGCCAAAGCATTAGCTAGCTTTGTTTGATAAATGCTAGCAACTTTCACACTGCACTGAGGAAATTCAGTTTGCCAAGTCAATGTTTTGAAAAATTAATGTTTTGTAGGATTAATCTTGTCTTCTAGTGTCATAGCTGTAACAATAAACTTGTTCAGTTGTAGGCTACAGCTTGCAGCATAGGTTATGCAAGAAATGTGATGCTAAAATGACCAAGCTAGCAACAGCGTTTTCACCGGGGGAGTGCTGGTTGTCTGTGGTGAGAGCCTGCTGAGAGGCAGTGATGCTGTAGTGATCAGTCCCATGGTGTAAGCCAGGGAACCTGACTCTCAGACAGCCCGCTGTAACACCCCCCACACCCCCACCCCCACCCTCATGGGAAGAGCAGGGGGGGGGGGGGGAGACTGGGTTGGTTATCGACCGCAGAATCAATCCCTTCCATCATTCATGATGCATACACAATCATTTGTGACTGTACTCGTCTCTCTCTCTCTCTTTGTCTCTAGGCCTGTGTGTGTGTGTGGGTGGTGTGTGTGCGTGCATATGTTCAATATTGGACATGATAGCATTATTATCACTTGCTAATGGACCCTTAGAGCTGTATTTATTGTAGCATGTGGGCCACCATTATAGTTCATTCCCAGAGAGAGAACATTCTTTCTTATTTATGCACACCTCAAAAAGCACACACTACACCATTGATTGCTTAATAAATTGATTGCTTAATAAATTCGGTTTATAATCCTCATGGGCTTATTCAACGTTGGCTTAGTCAATGCATCAGTGTAGTCCAAAACATGCATTACTGATACTGGCAATAGGCTAGAAAAGGCAAAAAGGTTTCTGCACTAGGCTCAAGCTAACGTTCACATAATATACTAAATGCAAGGCATAGTCTATAGTTGTGTCCTAGACTGATAGCAATGGGTATAGACTACTAAATAAACAAATTAATTGTTCCAAATGATGCTCTTTGTTGTTATATAGCATAACCCTTGTATAACCCTTGATTTAGGACCAGAACTGTCTTTCCCTACATTATCTCTGCATAGTTTTGCGAAAGCAGCCTCTTCTTGTTGATGTGGCCAACAAAAAGTTTTGGTGGTGTTATCAAACCTTTTAGGTAAAATCTCACAGGCTTATTATCAAAACTCTAAAACACAGCTATGCATTTGCCAAAGACACAATCGCAAAATGATAGACTGCCTATAGGTGGCCCTATAGTCTGTTATAGATACGATTTAAAAATCTAGGCTATGATAAATTACATCAGAGGGGGGTGGGGGGAGAGGGGGTGGAAATCCCACTTACTTACTCAGAATGCTGCTTTAGATCTTGTTTGACCAGACCCATCCGAACTGATAAGTTATCAGAACACTTCTGAAAAGCTTATCTGAACCCGCAGGCCAGCTGCCACCTGTGCATCACTACCCAGACGGTTAGGACTATTAGAGCCAGAAAATCATAACCCTTCCTTGCTTTCCCAAATTAAGGTATTTGAACAGTTATAAAATATTCGTTTAATATGCCGATTCAGTATAGCTATGAAAAAGATTTGTACACGTGTTTAACTAAGTTTTTTTTTTAAGATACAATATACTATAAGAAGTTTTCAACTGAAAAAGCACTGTTGTAAGGCGTCCTTAAGACTGGGTAGAGTTTTCCCAGACTGACCCAGTTTTTTTTGTACTACTTGGTATAATATACGCTATGTACTTTTTAAAAATGAACTTGAATCAAACTGCTTCTTCAGCAAACTTATATTTAGCACATAAAACAATATTTTGATTGGAATGTGCTTGCTGATATTAAAGTACATGTTTAGTGCATAATCATGCACTTTTTCACCTGGGAGAAACATTTGAGGTTTCAAATGCACTGAACACAGACAGCACTGGGGAGGGGGGAGGAGTGACTGATCCCAGCATTCTCAGTGACAGAAACACATTCCGCAAGCTGTTCTTTTTCATCTTCAATGGCTTACCCTAGTACCACAACTAGGCCAGCTTCCAAAAAAAAAAAGTTTGCAAGTCTCAAACACTGTTTTTAACTCTGCCTGTGACTAGATTCGGATTTATTTGTTGCACTTGTGCATGTTGTTCTCCCAAATGTCAAATGCTCCTCTCCTCACCTCTCTGCTGTGTTTGGCCGAGACGCACGTCAGCGGTGCTCCGAGAGGCCGACAACAGTGGGTCTCAGGGGCCCGCGGGGCCAAGTGTGGAGGTGTTATTCGAAGAGACAGCGGCCTGCGTCGGAGGAGACAGCATCCATGTCCGACCCGCTTGGAAGGTCTATGGGAGGTTGAGGCTGTCAGGAAAAGCACATGTAGCCTGTCCCCCGGAACACTCCGAGTGCATCAAGGAAGTGTTGGACTCGGTCTACCGGAAAACAGGACATCCATGGGGAGAGGAGGCTGCCTTGTGTTTGTGGAAGAGTCCAGCGAGGAGTCCGAAGTGATGGAGAGGATCTGCAGGTCACAGAGAGACCAAGGAACATGGAGTTACAGGCAAAGTAGCTGTCAACCTGCCAATCACAGAACAGAATATTGGCCATTGCCTCCACAGACACCAGTCACAAAACAGAACACTTGGCCTGACTCTCAGTTCAGAAGCTGGAGAAATAGAAGGAAGTGAGTTTGAAGGTTTAATGAAGGTGGTTGGGAAAATGTTGTAAAGTGATCCAGTAAGCTTTAAAAGCTTGAGAAAAGCTTAAGCTAAAGTCATTCCTTATTACTTGTGCAAAGTTTTTTTACCCAAGCTTCAAGTGACAGCGGCATCAATCCTACTCCTGTCACTGTTACCAAACACCCATACAGCCTGAACACTTCACTTGAAATCAGATGAAGAAATTGGAACGGCAATAAGATTGAATTTTGTTCTCTCCCATGTGGATTTCATAAACATCAGATATTTGTTTACTTTATTACAAAAACTAAACTGATGTCAAAACCAACAAGCACAAAATCTTTTGGGAAATCATCCAGCTTCCCCAGTTTATCCCTCAGTGAAGGATGTTTCTCAAGTCTCCCTTTACTAAAATCTGTCTGTTGTCAACAGAGTCTACACAGGCTGTTTGCTTCCACATCATGTCTGACACAGCCAGATCCACTGTAATTACTCGGAGCACTTATCATTTACGACATTTAGGCTAGCTTTTAACGAGAGAGAGGGAGATGGAAAAAAAAAACAAGAATGAGTTGTTGATGAAGCACCCCATTGCTTTGCGTTAAATCACACCCGACATGGAGGGAGAGCCTCCTCCAGAACAAACATTAATTAGGCACGCCAATCAGCAGAGTCTGTAGCTGAAGTGCTCATTAATGGCACCTAATCACTCTGTCGCCTTGCATTATTCTCAGTGCTTTGCAGACATGACATCTGTAAATATTTTTCTGCTCACCGCACAAAGCACAATTTTGTCCTCTCGTTTCGCTGTGTGTTATGTATATTTCTTTTGAAATCAGTGCCTCTCCATGTGGAAATAAACATCTCTAAACTACATTTAAACTTTCGTTTACTTCCACTGCCTTACTGTTCTGGACAGACCTTGCGTGCTGTAAAGTGTGAAATACATCCCAGCGGTGGACTATGAGCGACCTTTTACGTAACTTCGCTGAGTCACTGTGCTCACGAGATGAGGAGATGTGCCTGGAATAGCTGCCATCCTGAGACAGCGACACAAAGCCTTGTCATTACCTTGTCTCTTTTGTTGCTCTGCTTTTTTTTTTCTTGCTTTCTGTGCATGAGAGTGTCGGAACATGCGCCTCAGGTTTAGCATCTAACACTTCCAAAGACAGTTTATTCACGCCTGCTCTCAAGGTGTGTTTCAGCGGTGAGTCTAGCAGCGAACAGACATGTTACTCCTGCGACTCTGTCTCCTTTCAACAACTATGCCACCGGAAGAGATCTGTTGGAGAAGTTCACTGGAAGGAGGACTGCTCATCTGTTGCCGTGGGGATGGTTTAGCTCACTAGGGAGGCCAGATCAACTTTTTGATGTTTCGTTAAAAGTAAATAAAAAAGAAAAACAAACTTTGCCATCCTCCGTCGTATACTTGTGCCACCACAATAAGGCTCTTGGAAAGACAGAGGACCCGATGAATGGTCTACATGTGTAGCCCACAGGAGTGTCTTGTAGAAGCAAAAACATGTATCTCGGACGAGGTCAATTGTCTTGTGGCTGTGGGAGTGATAACGTGTTGAGCGCCGTCTCAGGGGACAGCAGTTCATTCAGTTTAGTGTTTGGGGGGATTTTGGCCCTTTCTGCTGTGTCTGTGGGGTTTGGAGCTCTCTGAGCCATGGCTAATTAGAAGTGCACGAGGGCAGAGTTAAACAACAGCAGCGGCCCTGAATTAAACATGCCCCGCTTGGAGAGGTTTGAGAGGCTGCCCAAAGACTGATCAACCCTTGGCTAGGCCCGGCACGGCAGCACAGTCTGCCCCTTTCTTTGGT
>NC_137911.1:24128011-24318011 GCF_963457725.1 Sprattus sprattus | reverse complement strand
TGAGAGAGTGAACCAGCGTCGCTTCTGGGAGCCCTCGTGTTCTGTGGTGAGTGTCTTTAAAGAGAGTTTCTTCTCTGAGGCTTGGCAATGTTCTCTCTGGTGAGTGTTTCGCGTTTCTCCTGGAGAACTTTATTCAGTGGGTTGTCAGAGCGCTCTGGAGCATCTAGTACACTTTGGTGAGTGTTTTGACTTGAGTTCTACCGGCATGTTTTCTGTGCGGCGCTTGTCTGTGCAGTGTTGTGCTTGTTCTGCTGCTTGTCGCGTGAGTTCCCACAGAGGGCTCCTGGCTCGAGCAGCTCCAGCCCTGGGAGTTGTGCCTGATCTGTGTTGGGAGAGTGAGCTCATGTTTGGCAGGCAGATGTCCCAGAGACACCGAGGGGGTGTTCTGTAAAGCCAGAGTCCCTACATGCCCTGCTAAAGCTCTCAGGAAAGAGTTTGGACTCTGATTGTGATGGTCCGAAGAGGGGGGGGGGGGGGTGATGGGGTACAGCAAGGGAGAAAGAGAGCTCAGTTAGCCTGGGAAAGTGAGACAGTCTCTCCCACGCTGGGTTGTGGTGCTTGCCGGCTGTGATGAAGTCTGTTTTACACACAGTGTTGTAAGACACAATAGGCTTGTTTTAGCTCTGTTGTATAGTCTCTGTTGAAAGGTTGAGTGCTGTAATCTGTAAAAGACTTGGTCTAGTTGTGCTTGCAAGGTCATGCTGGGCTTGTCTAAGCTTTACTGTGAGGTCATGTCGAGTTCTGTTTGGGTGGACTGATCTTGGCCTTGCCTCACTAATCAGAGGATGGGGGGGTGTGATGACTGTAAAATCTCTACCCCTAACCCTACTAGTATTTAACCTTATCTGCAGATCAGAAGTAAACCAACTGTTGCATTTAAGGATAGAATGAAAGGCTTGAATGTCCCTTCTGTTGGTCTTGATGGTTCTTTTTTTAAGATGGCAAATTGGTTTTCTTTCATGCTTTCTTGTCCACTGTAAGTAAGTAAGTAAGACCTGTTAAAAGTCCTTAAGTCATGTAGCATGGACTCAACACAGATTCCAACTTAATATAGAGAAGCAGACAGGAAGAGGGATAGAGAGTGACAGAAAATGGAAAGGAATGAGAGGGAAAGGAATTGCAGACCAGACCAGCCCAGAAAACAAGAAAGAAATAGAGAGAGGATTCAGTGATGTTGCAGGAAGGGTGTGGAGGCATGGGGAGGAGAGGAGCTGGCCACAGACTGAAAAAGACCGAGAAAAAGAGGAGAGAAAGAGGAGAGAAAGAGGGAGAGAAAAAGAGGGAGACAGAGAGAGGGAGAGATAGAGGGAGAGAGTGGGAGATAAAAAGAGGGAGAGAGAGACAGAGAGAAGCGATCTGAGGAGGAACACATGTAGTCCATTAGAGATCCTTCAGCATAAGCGTTTCAGTAAGCCCCCGTTTCCTCTGGGCACCGAGCCACTGTCAGGGTCTCACATGTGCACTCCAGGAACGGCTCAACGTGGGTGAAGACAGTGTGATGACTCCTTCGGTTTAGTTAGCCTGTTTCCTCTCTATTTTCCACCCCCAGTCTCACTCAACCTCTTGTGGCAGTTTGTTCCCCCTTACAAACACCCACCCACCCCACCACACATATACACACACACACACACACACACACACATATGCAGACTCTCCTCCAAATAAGTCTTTGTTTGTGTATCATTTCCTGTTTGAAAGTGCCCAAATGTATATCGTCCACAGTCTGGTTTGGAGTGAGAGTCTATGGCTCAGTTCCAGCTCGTCTAAAACAGCGCCTCATACCAGTTCCCGCTTACATGACCTGAGCTCTAAGACTAGTTTCACACCCAAACCACCTGTTCTCAGATCAGAAGCTGGAGGCTGCTATGGGCGGTGAGAACCAAGCCGGCATCTCTCACATGTACTTTCAGTCATAGCTGGTCTCTCTCAAAACCTCGCCACATCTCTACCCAAACCTGTACCAGGTGAAAGTCTGAAGCCTTTCAGATGAAATTCACATGTTTTATATTCACAGCTGTAAGTAAGGGATATTCGCGTGCCGTAAACCTCTCAAGTGTTTATTCATTGATGGTTGAGATATGTATTTGATCCACATATGTTGCTGATCAGCGTCACGTTCTGAGTAATGGCCTAGAAGTGAGTCACGCTGAGGGGGAAATGATTTGTCTCTGAATCTGTGACAGGGGATTTGGGATGGTGGGTCAGCCCCTCGAAGCACATCACCTTTCACCACTTCTCCAAACACAGGGAAACTATTTCTGTCCCCTCATGCATCCGTGCGGTGACACACACTCAGGAACACATACTTCACGTACATACACACACACACACACACACACACACACACACACACACACACACACACACACACACAGACACACACACACCACTATCTCTGTCAATGAAGATGAGAATTGAGCCAAGGGAAGTTAGGTCATCTCTCAGTTATGCTCAAAATGTTCCTTTCCTCCATTTAGGTTAAACAAACCAACGCTATGCAGATCGGAAAAAAAAACTCTAAAATGGAATGTCTATGATGGACAGACAGACAGATCCATCCATACTGTACACATAATATACAGATACATGTGTATTTTAATGTAGACAGATACAAACATTTATACACACAGAGAGAAATGCAGGGAAAGAGATAGAGAAAGATATAGAAAGATTGTCAGGTACAGAGAGGAAGACAAAGACACAAAGAGCCTCTCTTTCCATCCTCGGGGGGGAAAGAAAAGAGAGATCTTTGCTCCTCTCTGCAGGGGTCCTCAAGGGCAGAGAACCCATCCTGAGTGTAATCACCGCTCCCGCAGAAAGCCATTCCCCCCCCTGCCCAATCCCATCACAGCTCACTGATTCACCAAGCCTTCTGAATCCCCACCAACGCCGACCCACCCAGCCCAGCCCAGCCCACCTCCATCACGCCTCAACCCCTGCCCCCCCATCCTCAGTAGGCTGATTGGGGTGTCTCGCTGGCTGACCCCTGCCTACCTGGAGGACAGGGGATTAGATGGGCTGGATCCCCTCCGACGCCCCAGATCTCACACAGGTCCTCTCATTTCTTTAACCCTTACATCACCGGGGGGATAAGCCTCTTAAACTCTTAAAGACTTTGGAGGACTGAATTGGGTTATATGTGGCTGGTTTTGTCAAGGAGCAACATCCTCATCATCAGAGATGGCAGTTCTCCTAATACAAGACAGCAGGTTGGCCAGGTTTGGGGATTTTAATGTAGGTCAGCGCACCTTGATGTCACGTATCATCAAGTCTGCATGTGAACAGCGAGGTTTATTTTTCTTTTGGTGGATCGCCTGAAGGATCGCCTCCTCTTGTCGTCCCCTTTGTCCTTCCTCACATCCGCCCTGCTCCCCAGAGAGGCGGAGTGGAGGTCTCTGCACAGCAGGGAAGCAAGTGATCCAAACAGCCCTCGGGGTCTCTCATATCTCACAGGCACTCCATATCCTCCCATTGTCCTGCGGAGTAATTACCCATCATGCACCCTGTGCTTTAGACTTTAATCAAAGATGACGGGCGGCAGGAGCCGCCACCAGGCTGAGGTGTTGATAACTAAATGGGGGGCTGTGATCCAGGAAGAGTGGCATTTTAAAGTACTGCAATTCGACTTCTGCAAACGACCACAATTTAATAATAACCTCTTCTCTCCAACTTTGCAGCACAAGTGTGAGCTGTCATAAAATCATTAACCAGTTAGCAGATGGTAGAAAGTGGAAGTTGATTTTATTTTCACACCCATTGTCCACCCAGTGTCAAGAGGGTGAGACATCCATGAGAAAAGTAGCACCGGTAGAGTCCCGACATTTGACTAAAATGAAAATGGTTGGTCTGGCTGACCACAGTCTGTATGCCAGAGGACTGTGGTGCCTGTGTCTGCCTTCACTGCAACAACGGGCTACACACACTATGACCAGAGACCGTAGTCAGAGTAAGACCCTTCATTCAGTACCACAGTATCAGTACCACTGACAAGTAAAATCACAAGTTAGGCTGTTAACTTTTCTCTATCGCAGGAGCCTCTCTGGTTCAGTAAATGGCCCCTCGCGCACTGGAGCTCCATAAAATTCCACGTGAATCCACAGGGCTTAGGCTGGGGTTCTTCAACCATGAACTGCACAGGGCCTCTCAAACCACTGGCTTGAAACAGATTATGATCTACACAGCAGGGCATGGTACACATGAGAGCCTTCACTATGGAGACAATTAGCCATCTTTGAAGTCACTAGCCCAAACAATTTAAAAAAAACATGTTTCAACTCACTCTCCAGTAATCCAGCCCCTTTTGAGTAAATTGAGTACATCTCCTTTACCATCCTACAGAATACATAATGGCATGTATGTTGACTACTACTCGTGCCCAATTGGCCATGATGTTTTTCAGCATGCTCAACTGCATGCATTATTGGGGCTGGGGGGAGTTGGGTCTGGGGGTGGGAGTTGGGAATGGGTCTGGGGGTGGGGGTGGTTGTGGGGGTGGATCGCTGACGTGCTTCTCTGATGTCCAGGGCCAAGATGGTTCATCAGATGTGCTCTCTAGTGCCTGACTCTCAGCCTTTCACCCGGTGCCATCAGCCAGACTGCACTCGTGTTTTTTTTCTACTCATGCTCTTAAGCCAGGCTCGAAGCATGGAAGAAAGAGCCACACATGGAAGACAAAGCAGTGATCATGTGATCGTGGGGTAGGGTGGGGTGGGGTGGGCTGGGGATGGGGTGGTAATAGGGTGGGGTATAATGGGGTAGTTTCTGTGTGGGGACTGAGCTGAATAGCCCCGTGTGGTGCGTCACAGGGCAGCTCTCTCTTCTCCGTGGCCTGGCCTGCGCTGCCACATCTCCTGCCGCTCTGACTCCGGGGCATGGAACTGCAGCACATGAATGCCCCTCTTTCATAGCACACAGCCCAGTAATCATACTCTGTGTGTGTGTGTGTGTGTGTGTGTGTGTGTGTGTGTGTGTCTGTGTCTGTGTGTGTGTGTGTGTGTGTGTGTGTATGTGTGTGTGTGTGTGTGTGTGTGCTTGATTGAGTGCGTGCGTGTGTGTGGATGTGCGTGTGCGTGTGTGTGGATGTCACTGGGTTACAGCACTTTGTCCTGCTGGAGCCCCCAGGAATTTGCATGCAGACAGAGCAAGTGGTGTGAAGGAGATCTCTTGTCTTTTAAAAGCAGCCCATGATGGAGGATGGCGGCTCAGGCCTCTATGTGCCAAGAGCAGTGGTTAAGATGGTCGACAACTTCATAATGAAATTACAGATCTGCCTTTCGCCATTCCACTCCTTGGTTTATAACATTGGTTTATAACATTGGGTTTCATGTATTTTAGATCTAGTGGCTGGCTATAACCCTTCATGGTGTGCTTGTTTCGTTGAGGGCTGCTAGTATCATGGCTGAATAGGGTGTGGTGTGTTGTTAGTGTACATGCTCTGCTTAGAAGCCTTTTGCAGCCTTGTCACCTCAGACTCTTCTTAGTGGCATGTAGTGTACTTGCCTTAGATACAGCACGCACTGCATGATAGGCATGTGGTCATTGTAAGTGCATACAAGTAGCACTCACCGTGTTTGTGTTTGTGTATATGTGAACTAGTATTTGTGTCCCACCAAGGACAATGCCGCAGTGTCTCGGTGTCTGTATCCCCTGCTGCATCATTGCTGACATCCGTCCAGCCACCCAACGACTCGCCTGAGGGATGATGACAGTACTACTTTCAGTTGAGCCATTCCAGACCTTAAAGTTAGACATCTTTTACGTTTCTGTGCCATAAACGTCCATGTTGAGCAGTTAAAGCTACACCATAGCCCTGGATGTCAAATTTGAGTCTCGAAAACAGGAGAAACTGGCTGCTACTGACTGATATCCATTTACATGCATTCACTCAGATGTCCACACAGATATATATAACAGGTTCTGAGGCAGTGCACAAAATATCTCTTTGTTTACGTGTGTGCATGATAACACAAAGCTTATAAGGCAGCAAGTAATTTTCAACCAATTTGCAAGTGTGTTTTCCTCTCCTGTGCAGTGTTTTGGATCCGTCTCCCCCACGGTGTCTGGCTGGCAAAATAGACTCCTCTTTATTAGCATGCTGGGAGAGCGCTGATGCAGTACATCACGCAGTCCTCCCTGCTTTAGTTAGCTGGATCTGAGGAATATGGATGGAGTTAGTAGAGCAGAAAGAGCTCACTTTGATAAGATGGAAAAGTTAAATATACTGGAAAAATATAGTGTTATAACGGCATGGTCTGTCGGCTGCTGGTTATTTGAGAGAGCCTTCACAGTTGTGTTTGTTTTTACCATTTACCAAACGACAGCAGTGGTGCTACACACCGGTAACACATCTAATCATTTACGCTCAAAGTTTTTTTTTTTCAGTTTGCTGGAGGACAATTAAAAGCGATATGATATTATAGCTAGACTACGTACACTTAAGGGAGAAATTGTTTTAGGCAGTTAAATCACCGAGGCCACCTGTTGAAACAGGAACAAACATTCTATGAATTCTAACTTTGTAAATGTAACTATTCTGCAAATAACTCGGCGTTTGACCAACACAAATGGCGAACTTGGCGTAAAAAGGCCGATTACCACATTAATATGAACATAATACATCTAGTGCAACGTAGTGAGTATTTCGGATCTGTTGTGTAATGAGCATTCACTCAATATGATGTGTTTTATGTCATAGTTTATTTTACTACAGCGTAGAAAGCAGCTCTGCTTTTCAAACATTTGAAGGCTACACTTATTTTTCTGGTACGATATGTGTGTTATTATGGTGCCTACTGCCTACCATGGGTGGGCAGTCCGAAGAGTTGGGAAAGAATAAAACAAACCCAAGTCCGGGATGGAGCAGGTCCGAGTCAGACGCATGTGGCTGCCTAACAGTGTTGCTCAGATGTTGACATTTAAGTCACTTTAGTCGTCGGTCAAGTGTTATAAAGGATACTCCTATAGAAACAAGTGCCTTTTGGGGAGGCATGGTAAACTTTCCAGGTGGAACAGGACTTTAAGTTTTACATTTTCGGATTCACGAGCGTTACGGTTGGTGTCTGTTGTTAGCTTAAGTTGCGTGTCACGGGTATTTCGGTGGCTGAGTTTGTAGACATGGAGGAGGAGGATGCTACCGAAAAGATCTATTCTGTGAGTCATGCTTCTGACAGCTTTCATAGTGTATGGGCCGATGTTATGAATCTGCTGGTAAGTTGGACAACCTTTTCTTTTGTTAACGCACTGTAGGAGCAACAGGTGTGTAACAACATAGACATAGTTCTGAAGTGTTTTTATCTTCAGATTAAAAAGGCTATTCCAAATTCACCTGCCATACTGAAAAGTTTACAACCCGTGCCCTTTCTCTGTAGTCAATATAGCGATTTGGCAATACCACAAAATCATTTTAAAATAATGAAATACTATTTGCTTTACTCAACACCAAAACTACACCTGAGGCGATTCCTGCAGAGGAACAAACATGTGTTTATAAATTGTTTATAGCATCACCATATTGTAGTGTACTGTAGAATATGTTCAAAAACAATGGAAACACTGAAATATTCACGGCAACAACCTTGAGTCAGCAAGGCTACTGAGTTTTTGTGGTGATAACAATCCCCTTGGTTTGCACCACTTATGTAGCAATATTATCATTATCATGTCAATGCTCTGGAATTCTTTCCACTCAAAGGCTCCAGGGACTTTATCGACCACATGCCTTTCCACAGACACAGAGTTTCAGTAAAACCACCATTTCTCTTTTTCTCCATTTTCAGTCATCTTGAAATCGTTATTGTTGAAGTTCCAGTCAAATACCAGTATACAGTAGGTGTAATGGGCAGCAACGCCAATGCTGTGTCCGTGGGCAACTCTAAACCCTCGACCTTCCACCTCTTGTGCCAGGTGAAGGAATGTTGTTGACATTTCTCAAAGGTTCCAAGGTAGCCTTGAGGCCATATGCGTCTGCTCTCAGAGAAGCTTGGGCTTTGACTGAATGGTCTAGAATCAGAGTCCACTTCCCTGTGGTGTTCGCCAGGCATGCTCAGTTGGACGTGGAGTGCCCCACACATGGTTTCCCATCATATGTCTCCCCTTAAGAAGAGCATCATCTTCTGTGCTGTGATATCCCTCACACTGTAAACACAGCAGACCAGCCTGCAAGTGGTCCTCAGAAAAAGCATGTCAGTGACATATGGTCAATGTTCTGTGCCATACTAAATGGATGGATTTGTTCTGTACTGTAGAGGTCGTGGGGGGCAAGCACTACAATGCGAGGAATGGGGTGTACGTGGCAGGCACTGTTGTGACTCGGAGAAACTTATGGATGAGGGAGCTCAGGAGAGGCTTGAGAGAGGGTAACTGCGTCATGGCCTATCTGCAGTCACAGCTGAGTGCAACTTCGAGAGAGAGAGAGAGAGTGTTTGTGTGTGTGTGTGTTAGAGAGAGAGAGAGAGAGAGTATGTATATGAGTGTGCATAGTATATGAGTGTGTGACTACTGTGCAAGTAGCAATCGGTGTGGTTTTTGGAGACTTAGTTTTTATGGAATTGCTAAAATTGTTATGCACCTATTGTTTTTGAGAATGATCGATATGTCTAAGTACCAGCAGCTTGGCAAACATAAGTTTAGCCTCTGTTAGCCTTTTGTTGTGTGTGAGTTGGAATTTTTTGTGTCACGCAATGAATGGGGAGGGATGGAGGTTTCAGTGGAGGGCCCTTAGTGGAAATATTCGTATGTGACTCCTCACAGAATTTCCACTTAATAGCAGAAGTTTTGCCCAGATGAGAATTGAAGACCTCTTCCTCAAACTTGCAACCATGGTATTTCCTATAATAGCCCACAATTACTTTGTGTTTGTTTGTGTGTGTGTGTGTGTGTGTGTGTGTGTGTGTGTGTGTGTGTGTGTGTGGTGTGTGTGTTGTTTGTGTTGGTTAATGGAGATATTTTATGCATCTACTGATGAACATGCTTTTGTGCTTTTGTCTCGTCTCTTGAAGGATGGCTCTCTTGGGAACGTTGAGGATCTGGCACAGGAGTACTCAGAATATTATAGCACCTCTCTCAGCGACGTCTGCAACAGGATGGAGGAGTTACGCAAACGCAAGGTGGCGCAGGACACTGAAACGGTACAGGCCGACTGACTGTGTGTGTTTGTGTGTGTGTGTGTGTTTGTGTGTGTGTGTGTGTGTGTGTGTGTGTGTGTGTGTGTGTGTGTGTGTGTATGTACGGTGCGTTTGTGTGTGTGTGTGTACGGTGCGTTTGTACTGTGAATGTGTGCGCCCTTGCACAGCTGGCTTATATCACAGCATATAGAAAAACACCAAGACAAAGCATTCCAGTCGTTCCTAATGGATTAAATGCATGCAAGTGCATTTCATTGCACTCAATTGTGTTATAATGCAGAACATTCATACATTCTGAAATGTGAGTCCCCTAAGACGTATGGCCACTCACACTCATCCCCCTTTCCTCTCCTCCTTCCTCTGTTCTTCAGGCCAAGATTGAACCCATCTCTACCTCTCTGCAGCTGAGATCAGAAATACAGGTGAGTCACCACAGAATAGTTCATAGCAGCCAAACAACAGCTACTTAATATGACAAGCATTTTTATCTACGTAAATAAATACACTTAAAAAATTCATAACTATATACATTTATCTACTTCACTTCCACGAAGATAAAGAGTAATATGCGAACTGCTATAGAGGAAGTGTTGAGTATGTGGCTGTAGAAGGCTATTATGTGTGAAGTATGTGTTGGGTGTGACACGAGTGCCTGTGTTCGTCCCCGCAGGAGTCTCTGGGCCTCAGCAGTGCCATGTCCACCCCAGAGACGGAGAGAAAGTAAGCATCCTCTGAACCACAGTCTGTCAACAAGTCATGTAGTACACAAGATTCTGTATCAATCATCAAATGTACTTATCTTTCTGAAAGGAAATATGTGTATAGTTTGTTGACTTGTTATTTTTTTGTGAGAGACATGGGAGGTGTAATCAAGTAATCAGTCCCAGCTGAAGCCATGATTACTCAGGACAGCTAGTCATCTCTTAGTTTGTTCGGGCAGCTTCCAAATATGAACCCTAGGTATTTCTCTGAGTCACGTACTGCTGACCGGGATCTTGACCTCATCACACCACATCCCCTGTCCTATCCGCGCATGGAAGTGGGACTTTATGCATTTCCTGCTGACCCCTCATATGGTCACTTGAACCCCCCGCTCCCCCCCCCCCCCCCCCCCCCCACCAACTCACACACACATCTAGTCTACTTCCTTCCTGTCATTGTGTGTGTGTGAGGGGGGGCTTCAGCTACTGTAGGGGAAGGTGGAGGTGAGGAGGTGGTGATGATAAGTAGTCTTGTCACCAGGGCGAGGTGCAGTGGGTCACATGTATTCATTTAGTTCATCCTGTGTATGTGGGTCACGTTTGCCAACTGCCGATAAGAATACAGCCAAGGCAGCTGGAAAGCCCCTGTATGCAGGTGTACTGCACTATGCAGGATGCCCAGTGTCACTGAACCACAGTTCTCCACAATGATTCACCCTGAATGAGACGACGTCCAAAGCACCTCCCTGAGGGTCAGCAGTGTGAGGTTGTTTTATGATGGTGTCCACCTGAAAAGCCCTTATATATGACACATCTAAGCAAGTTCAAAGCTAAATCAAATGGCTTCTTACTGTTCTTTTCAATGTGAAAAAAGGACAAAAGTTACAGTGCACTCTATTTGTACTCTTTTCAACTGTGCGTTTAGACAACAAGAGCATTGGTCCTCCCTAGTTCGTGAAATATGACTGGGGTAAACAGTATTCACCCTCACCTGTTCCCACATCGGGCGGGCACACGCCCTCGTCTGGCCAGTGCGCGACACTGCGGGCCTGAGGGGGAGTGATAGTCGCTAACCTCAGCAGCATGCGTCAGCTGAGAGCGAGAGGAATGCGCGAGGTGAAAAGACGCGGCCGGCGTGTGAAAAGCCCCTATTGTGTCAGGAGAGCCCCGGCCAAAGCTGTCACCTCACAGCCAGCGAACAACAAACCCCCGCCACGGTGCACGGAACCCACACTTCTTAGCCGCAGCAGAGACAGGGAGAGAGAGAGAGAGCGTGCGTGCGTCCAAGCGAGAGAAGGAGGTATAGAGTTTCGAGGACAAGAAGGAGTGAGAGAGAGAGAGGGGGGAGAGAGGAAGGGAGGGACAGAGGAAGGAGGAGAGGAAACCGTTTTTGTTCCTGTTGACTGAGAGATGATCGGAGCAGAATGAGGAGGATAGTGTTGGAGAACAGGTGACGTGACACAGAGGTGCCTGGCGTGAGGTTTTACTTCAGAGTTTTTGTGCACTTGAGTAACAGGTTGTTTTTGGATTGTTTGTAGGCTGTCCATGCACAAGTCAAGCTCTGAAGATGGCATAGGAGGTACGTTTGCCTTCTTATGTTTTGTGTACTTCTATGTGTGTGTGTGTGTGTGTGTGTGTGTGTGTGTGTGTGTGCGCGTGTGTGTGTGCGTGTGTGTGGGACGTGTGCGTGCATGCATGTGTGCGTGTTTTGTGTACTTTTATGTGTGTGTGTGTGTGTGTGTGTGTGTGTGCGTGCGTGCGTGCGTGCGTGCGTGCGTGTGTGTGTGTGTGTGTGTGTGTGTGTGTGTGTGTTTTTATTTTTTCTCGAGCAAGCAAGGTGCGTTAGGAACCCTGAGAGGGCCTGTGTGTGCAAGTGCACGAAGTTAGTTGTTACTCAGAATAAAAGCTTCCTATGACAGAATTTGCCATATCCATCTTAGCAACACTTACTGTACAGACCATTAGTGTTGTTATATTTGATAGCCTATTTTTTTGCCAACTGCTGACTAGTCTGTCTTTAAAAATATCGACATTTCAGTGTCCTCATCCATCATCAACCCTTTGCTCACCCCAACCAATTCCCCCTATGCAGGAAAGGCCGACAGCAGAAAGAAGAATAAATCTTTCTGGCAGAATTTCCGCAAGTCTCAGAAAGGAACTGGAAGGCAAATGTCAAAAGGTGCGTCTCATGCTTACTTTTGCAAATAACTGTTCTGGGTACAGCCATATGAGGTCTGAGATTTAACCCTTGGTAGGGCTAGCTGACATGGCCCCCACAATAACCTTCATCATGCCCAAACTTCCAAACTTGAACGCTTGATGATGTCGTTGTTGTTGTTGTCGTCGTTGTTGGTGGTGATTGTGTTGTGACCTTTGACCTGTGGCACAGGGGGGGAGGACCTGGGCTTCGTGGCCAGTGAGATCACCATGAGTGATGAGGAGCGGATCCAGCTGATGATGATGGTGAAGGAGAGGATGATCACCGTGGAGGAGGCTCTCGCACGGGTAGGCGGACGCTGACGCAGCCACCCCCATGATCACAACCCTGATGACACAAGCATTTACTCACAAAGACACTGATAGCAGCCGGATTGCTGATCTTTTTATATTCACTGTGGTGTTTTTTTTTTTTTTGCAAACGTATGAAACTTTTCAGTAGCCTGGAAACTTTTTCCACAGCCTGCCCCCCATGTTTATACCTCTATAAAAGCCTTGCACCGTTTTATTTCATCACTCGTGCATACTCGTTTCTACTGCATATGTGTTTCTGCTGCAGTAAACATTGCCAGATCTCGCAGTTTCGTTAAGGTTTATTAACGTCATTCATTCATGGATCAGTCATTCTCCTGTTTAAAGAATCTATTGTTTGTGAGCCACTCTTGAGAACACAATATTGGTCTGTGTTTGTGTCTGCCTGCATGCCTGTCTATGAGTTCCTGAATAGTCAAAAAGAGTCAGTCCCTTTTCTCCTCTTTTTCTGTTTTGGCTCAGCTGAAGGAGTTTGAGAGCCAGAGCAGACAGGCCAGCAGCACAGACACGGCCGAGTGGAACCACAGCTCCAGCCCCTCAGTCAACGAGTCTAACAGCAACGTGAGTATGACCACAGCCTCCATGACAGTTTCCTCAAAACATTGCAGGATTAAATACTCAGGGTTCCAGAAATATGATTTGACACAGAGGTTTGAGTTTTTCTGTCTGTGTGGTTAGGCACAGAAATTCAAGGCTGTCATGTTTTTGATCAATATCTGCAAATCAGTTTGTTGAACATCCAGTAAACACAGGATTGCATGTTTCATCCGATCAAATACACTGTGTTGGGTTATACACGGTGGGCAGAGATCTCTGACCAGCTCTGCTGCAGCATGAATGGTGGATGGATGATGATGACACAAACACTAGAGATCTCTGAAAGAACAGTTTGTTTGTGGAGCCTGACATGGAGTTGAATGTCCATAATGGCAAGTGTAGGCCATAAGGGCAGGTGTAGGGCTAGGCCCGGTGCTTAGAGGGGATGCGGAGAGCCTGAAGGCTGAGCACAGCTAGGCTGATGTACATGCTGATGGACCCGTCCTCACTGGCAGGCACCTGTTTGTGTGTTTGAGGTTAAGGCTGCAGACCTGCTGCAAACATTAACGGTACCATATGACCCCTCCGATCCTGATATACACACGCCACTTTGTCTAGCTTTATTCCACCAGCAGTAACTCCCATTTTGTTTTGCTCTGTTTTTCTATGCATCTCTGTTGAGCTCCCCTCTCTCTGTGGGCTGGTTACGTACTGGTGGCCTCTCTCTTTCTCTCGCACACAAACACACACACACACACTTTCACACTCTCGCTTCTCTCACACACAAACACACACACACACACACACTCTCACACTCTCGCTTCTCTCACACACAAACAAACACACATACACACACACACATTCCCCCTTTTCACACCCTCACTTCTCTCACACACAAACACACACACACACACACACACACACACACACACACACACACACTTGTACACAGGGACCTCTCTCCCAGTGGCTGGGCCTGCAGGCTGTGTTTGTATTCATGTGGCTGAAAGCTGAAAGCTCTAGCCCCCATTGTGCTGCTGTGGGAGCTGAATGCAGCCCTGAGCCTCTGTTCTGCAGCCCGCAGCTCTTTTCCTGCAGGGGGAGAGGGGTGGCATGGGGGGGGGGGGGGGGGGGGGGGGGGGGGGGTCAGCTCTCACACTGCTCCCTCCCTCTCTCTCTCCATCATCACTCTCAGTTCATCACTCTCTCACTTTTTCTCCCAGTGTTGGTCTCTTTCTTTTGGCATCCCTTCAGCACACTTTATCTGTGTCCTCCTCCTGTTCATCAGTTGTCAGCTCTCTTCCACTCTGTCCATCTTGTCTCATCTCTTCACTGTCTCTCTTTCTTTCTCTCTCTCTCTGTCTTTCTCCTTGTTAGTAAATATGTCTTTATCCATTCTGCTTCTCGTAAACTGAGTCCCTCCATCTCCATAATTTCCCTCTCCCTCTTAGTATCGTCTCCTATTCTGTCCATCCATCTATCCGTTTCTCCACCCAAGCTCTTGCGCTGCTTTTCTCTTCCCCATGCACCTCTCTCCTTCCCCTGAGAGGGAAGAAGCAGTTTGCCTCCGGTCGCTCGCCGGTTTTCCGGGCGTGTGTGTTTGTGACCTGTGTGTAAGGACACTGGTAATTTTAGACACATCTGGAATGTAGCAATTATGTGGCGCGGCGCTCATAGCTGTGACATTTAGTCTCGTTCGGAAGATGAATGCCACATAGGCACGGCAGTGGGCCTGCCCGCTACTCTGTGCCAGCCATTAGCACTTCCTAGGCAAAACACCATTCATCTCAGTGTGGAGGCTATTAGTGTTAGCATATTAGCATTCCGGCGGGCAAGCAGAGCTCTGTGGGTGAAGTCATGCGGCAGCGGTGTGTGGATGCTTTTGTGTGTTTTTGTTGTCTGTGTGTGTGTGTGTGTGTTTGTTCTGTGTTTGTGTGTGTGTTTGTGAGTGTTTCTGCTGACATGGCCTCATTATGTAACGGATGCACTGCCATAGCAGCGACACACCGAGCAGAGCTGTGGAGAGAGGTTTATATCTGCATCTCTGAGAAATGAAAAGTTATTTAAACACGAGGCACAAGAATAGCCCGCGCCGTGGTGCATGGGGTTTCCACTCTGGACACCACAGAGAGGGCCGAGGCTGCTTATAGCCACTGTTAGAAAACACGTCCGCGCTATGAGCCCCACACGCTGCGAGGGGGGGTTTCAGAGCCACGCTGCACTGCCTCGAACATTCAAGAGTTCTTTTAGTTGACATAAATATTTCATGACCTGTATCAGGAGGAAGCTTCCAGAACAGTTCCAAAGGGAAGGGGAGAGCGGGCAAGTGGATGCACTGACCCGTGAGAAGAACATGGGGCCACTGGCTGTGTGGCTGTGAATATAACCCCCCTGGTTATGTGCTGTGGACTGCTGACAGCTGAAAGTGGGTGGAGAACAGATAACCCTAAAGGCCTCTTGAGGCAGGCTGGAGACTCCTCAGCAACGTGTCTGTTCCTGCTGTGTTGCTGCCTGCACCATGGCTTAAGAGTGAGTGTGTGTGTGTGTGTGTGTGTGTGTGTGTGTGTGTGTGTGTGTGTGTGTGTGTGTGTGTGTGTGTGTGTGTGTGTGTGTGTGTGACAGGAAATGGGGGCAAATTTCCACAGATAACAATTACAAGTCAGTCCTACTCATAGGTCCACAGACATAGGTCTTGAGTCATTAAACTGTAGAAACTTGCCTGTAGATTTTAGCACAAACATTTTGGATACCTGGCTGGCTGCGTCTGAATCGGATGATTCTCTGATACCAGAGACATGACAAAGATAGACAATGATGAGCTCTGAAAACAGCAAACATCATCAGAGCCCTGTGCGAATGGCATTTGATTGACTGACAGCTGGCAGTGTGCTGCAGAGTATAACGGATGGTTCACTCAGTTGCATATTATGCTATGTATACCGGTGACTCATGCCACAGGCGTCGTGCAAAAACAGCACTCTTTCCTTACCTGGTCTGTAAAGGCACGCGCAGAGGAGTCGGCCATGTTTAAATAAACAGTGTCTGCCGCAGTGGGAAATTACAAGGTGATTTGTCAGGCCCAGAATAGTCAGCCCACACTGATGTGAAATGACAGGACACACGGTGCAGTTCCAGTAAAGCAGAGCCCTCACCACAGCTGAAGCGGTGGGCCTGAGCACCCAAGGTTATCTTGGTGTGTTTTAGTATCGGGCCCCAGCCTCAGTGTCTCGGTTCCAACCACACCGCGGCTCTGTGTCTGCTGTTGCCTGCAAAGGTAAAAGGAGTTGGTTTGATGTATTCTTATTAGCGGCCACTGCAAATGTTTCCATCTCTTACATTACATAACTGTTGAAACAAATACTGACCATGTGCCATCAGAATCCACAGTCTATATAATCTTGGCGTGGGAGCATATCTCTAACTTTCGTAGGATTGTCCTACTTGCAAAGCACTGAACAGTGCCCTGATCAGACTCTCATTGTTCTCCGCCAGTCGAGGGAGCAGTCCGAGGACGAGCTGGAGGACTCGGTCACGTTCCGCAGGCTGCATAAGCTGGTCAACTCCACGCGCCGCGTGCGCAAGAAGCTCATCCGGATCGACGAGTCCAAGAAGCCTGGATCTAGAGGTGGGAACCATCACTGGGATGTGGACCTGCACATTCACTAAGGCATCATCTTTCACAAACGTTGTATACTCATAAGAAGCATCTTACACAAACATTGTTTTGTTGTCTTATCGCACAAATTCTAAATACACAGTTTATGATGACAGCTGCTGAACGACTACTTTCTCTAGCTTTATTCAGGCCGACAGGTTTCAAACAACGTTGGATACTTTTCCTTGTACATCATTTCTCTTATAATTAACAGGTGCCTGATATAAAGGTAAAACAAAACAAATAAAAAGGAAAGAAACCAAATATAAAATATAACTACAAGGATTTTCCATCTGTGTCACTACCTCATATCAATATCAGTTTTCTTGAACGACTACTTTCAAGCCTACCAGTACCTCTCTGTACTGTTCATCTTTGATGTATGCTGATGATGATCTATTGGGAGGCCTTTAAGGCAGATTTGAAACTCCTTATGATACCTGTTACCTCAGAAGAGAGCTCTTTTACATTTAGTCATTTAGCAGACGCTTTTGTCCAAAGCGACGTGCAAGGGAGAGAACAGTCAAGCTAAGAGCAATAAAAACCTGGTGTAACAATAAATACTACTTTACATAAGAAATAGAAAAAGGACATAGAAAAGAAAAAGAAGTGCAGTAATGTAACTGCTGTAAGTGCAAGTTAAGCACTAGTCAAGGTGCCAGTTAGGAAGGGACGTGCTCTCTGAAGAGTTGGGTTTTCAAAAGCTTCCAACATCTTTTTATGTGTTTTAATGTCTTCTTCTCCTCCCCGTCTCTCTTCCTCTCAGAGTGTGCGAGCTCAGAGGCGTCTCCCTCCACTGAGGAGCCCACTCCCATCTACTCAGGTGTGCAGAGGAAGCTGCTGGTCTCCCAGGGAGACGGCCTGGCCTCGGTGCTGCACGAGCAGCTCTCATTGGATGGAGACTCGGACAGCCTGACCACCTCTCCCTCCTCCAGCAGCCTGGACACCTACAGGTACAGGCCACACCTACAGTACCACTCAAAAGTTTGGACACACCTTTAATTTCTTTGAGAAGTTTTTTCTTTACTTTTATTATTTTCTACATTGTAGATTTATACTGAAGACATTTAAACTATGAAAGAACACATATGGAATGATGTACTAAACAAAAAAAGTGTTATTTACCATGCAGAAAATAATAAAAGTAAAGAAAAAACTTCTCAAAAAATGAGAAGGTGTTTCCAAACTTTTGACTGGTACTGTATAAGCACTCATCCGCTCAGAGCTACATCTGCAGGTTTACTTACAGTGTTTGGAAATGGCCGAGAATCACATTATATGTCAGTGTAAGAACTTCAGCAGCGAAATCCTACATTTCTGACTTTTATTGGTGATTGTTTGTAAACACAATACAAATTCCAAACCAGTAGCACATCAACACATCATCAAACCACACTTAACTACACCTATTATCTCTCTCTCCACCCAGTCACAGTAATAGTTGTAATACAGGTATCATTGCCTAGTACTGGTATTGAGTATTTTCATCTTAAAACCTGAAAACAGTATGATACATATGGTGTTTTTGCTTCTGCTCCTGCAGCAGTCACAAGCTGTTCCGGGCCTTTGGGAAGTCCAGCAGCGGAGGCCTGATTGGGCTGGGAGGCGTAGCCGGGGGCATACCTGGCAGAGGACCGGGGAGCCCCCTGGCTCTGGGGGTGCTGGAGGCAGGCAGTGGCTCTTCTTTCTCCGAGGTGGAAGGGGGGTGCGAGGACGAGCCCCATATGCCCCGCTCTGCCACCGAGGGTGAGGTGCGACGGGGGCTCAGCCTCAACTACCACGGGGTGAGTGGGGGCAGAACACCTCTGGCATTATAGCAACCATCTACTGTGGCAAGCGGGATTACCACCAGACATGGGCCTACCTGGTATGTGTTGAGCCAGAGATTGTGTGTGTGATTATTAAAAGAATCACACACACAATCAATCAAATGCTAAAGCATGACCAAGTTATGATAAAGCAAGACTGACTGTGCTTGTCTCTGTTCCTTCATATGGGCTAATGGAGGTTGTACAAACCAGACCAGTATTATATTTCTCCAGTGCTACAGATTACTAGCTGTCTGTTCACAATTATTCTGATCTCATTGGGACATAAATCTTATGGTTTTGTTCCACAGAGGACCTGCAGTTTTGGGGGATTCGACCTCTCCAACCGCCCCCTGTATTCTCCCAGCACTCTGTGTGACCCCAATGTGAGTACACAGAACACGGAAGACCCTGTCCTCTCAGATCTGCCTTGTTGCCATGGTTGCATGTCTAATCAGAAAATTAAAGTCCTGGAGAGGCACTATAAACAATGATTAATCGGTATAATTTGATTAATAAATAGACAGTTTCTGTGATCATTTATAATAGTGGTAACAGGGTAAAGTGCTCACTGTGCTGAACCTACTCATGGAAATGTTTTAAATTACTCCCTGTGTCAATGATACCATTATTTACTTCATGGAAAAAATGACAATGAATGTTGGTTTTGTTATCCACAAAAATGTCGAATAGATATTTGAGAAATTGTATTTTGTTCCCTGGAAAAATGTTTAGATCTTCACAACAGCTTGTTAAGTTGCAAAGCTTTAGAAGCAGGCATATTTTCAAGTTCAGCACATCTGTTTTTGTACCTATCTGTCTATCTGATTAGTATGGAAGAGATGAACATATAGTATAAATGTTATTCGATCTGATAGGGCTCAGGTAACTCTCTGTATTTTAGTGGAATAGAAATGTGCGCACAGTCTAAGGCCCGTGTCCCACTGCAGGCTAAAGGTGAGGATGACGGACTGAGGGAGGTTTCTCGCTCACCGGCGCCCACGCGGGTGTCTCTGGGGAAGAAGGTGAGATCCGTGAAGGAGACCATGAGGAAACGCATCTCCAAGAAGTACCACAGCCCTGTCAGCTCTGAGCAGGTACCCTCCCCACTGCACCCCCAAACCCTCTGCCCCCCCCCCCCGCACTGCTCCTCACCCAGAAGGCTGACTCTAAACCCTCATTCCCTTCTGCTCTCTGAAACTCTCCAACAAAAATCCCTCACATTTTTATATTGAGCACATTTTTTTAGCTCTCTGCATACTTGAGATGTTTATACTGAAAAGCACAATGTCATGGTACAGCCAATGCAAATATTATCATAAGCTGAGTTCATATTCTTACCATTATGTAAAAAAAAAAAACATTCTATTTCAGTAAACTGTATTTTGTGACCTACACTAAATGCCATTCGTTGTGAAGGGTTATTATTGGACATGGGCAAGAAAGCGGACGTGTGATTTCATCTGCACAGCTCTAGGGGGCCCTCTGCGGGCCTATATGTGTTATGACAGGAGTGAAGACATCTATGTCCTTTCTCTCTCACACTCTCTCTTTCTCTCACACTCTCTCTTTCTCTCTCTCTCTCTCTCTCTCTCTCTTTCTCTCTATCTCTTTCTCTCTCACTCCCTCCCTGTCTCTCTCTCTCTCTCTCTCTCTCTCTCTCTCTCTCTCACTCACTCTCTCTAACTCATTCACTCTCTCTCTCCATCTACAGTCCAGTCCCATCCGAGGCTGCAGCTCGCTGTCTCCCCCTCTGGACACAGACACCCTGGAGAAGCCTCGCCTCAAGGCTGGGGGCTCTGTGGAGAGCCTGAGGAGCTCCCTGAGTGGACAGAGCTCCATGAGTAAGTGTTTGCTGTTTGTTTGTTGTAATGTGTTCGTTGTTTCATGGTGTGTTTGCAAGTAAGTTTGTAAGTATGCACTAAAACACCTGTCGTTGTTATGTGAGTGTTTAGTTTTTGTGCATTTCTGTGTGTTGTTTAGATATTAATGTTCTCTGAGAACGGCTTTTATACACATCTGAATGTGCTTTAGAATTGGCATGCACATGAAAGGTTCAGACAGCTGCTGAAACCAGTGCCCTGGCGGTGTGTGTTGTGTGTCCAGGTGGTCAGACAGTCAGCACTACAGACTCCTCGGCCAGTAACCGTGAGAGCGTCAAATCTGAGGACGCCGAGGAGGAGGAGCTGCCGTACCGTGGCCCGTTCTGTGGCAGAGCGCAGGTGCACACGGACTTCACCCCGAGTCCTTACGATACGGACTCCCTCAAACTCAAAGTGAGACTTACTCTCATCGTCCAAACACACACACACACACACACACACTGTACACGTGACAGCAAGCTCAATGTGGAACCAATCTACTGTGCAGACTACAGAATATTAACAACCTTGAAACAACTGTATTATTGACTGTGAAGCTCTTTGCGTTCCTTTTCTTGGTTAGCCGCTTCTGCAGTCTTCAGAAGTGAAAGTGTACGTTCACTCTGACCACACAGGTCGACTGACAGTCAAAAACAGCAGCCTTGTGTTTATCAGAGCAACATCCATTTTAGAACTCTTTAACCACAGCAGTTCGCTGCAGCACAAAGTGGCCCTGAAAGTAGGGCCTCTGTCCAGGCATCAACACCTCCACTGACTAGCACTATCTGCTTAATACATACAAAATGGATTCCATTTAAGAATTAGCATGAATTACTAGTGAAGAGGGATGACCACAGTAAAGTTATACATATTCAATGTGTCATTAGTGTCATTGTGTCAGTGCTCAATGTTTCTGACTGCATAGGTAATGGCTGCAATGATCATGCTGGTGTACAATTGATTCTATTCATGTCTGTTGTGCCTACCAGGGCTGGTCTGTAAAGTAAGACTGACCTGCTGGAGTACCTGGTGTGTGTTTTCTGATGTGTAACTAAATACCAATGCACTGCCATTTTCTTCTTCAGAAAGGAGACGTGATTGAAGTCATCAGCAAACCGCCCATGGGCACGTGGATGGGCCTGCTGAACAACAAAGTGGGCACGTTCAAGTTCATCTACGTGGACGTGCTGAGCGAGGAAGAGAAGCCCCGCAAGAGCAGCCGCAGGAGGAGGAAGGCCCGCCCGCCCAAGCCCACCTCTGTGGAGGAGCTCCTGGAGCGCATCAACCTCAAAGTAACCATGACGGCAACACTCAACAACAATAACAGCCACCTGAGTCGAAACATTAGCATAGCTAGTCATCAACCTCAAAGTAACCATGACGGCAACACTCAACAACAATAACAGCTGCCTTAGTCGAAACATTAGCATAGCTAGTCATCAACCTCCACATAACTGACACCTTGAAATCTGACATTGTCCAATTTCGGTCTTTTTAATGGATGTCTTATGAACACTGTTGTTTCTGGAGGAAAGAGGGAGATCGGTTGTGGGCAGGACAGATTAAAATGTGGGGAAAGCACCTATAACATTTTCTAGTATTAATGGCATACCCATGTAAGCATGACTATTGGATTGGTTGATTTGGTGTCTCCTCCTTCAGGAACACATGCCGACATTCCTGTTCAACGGCTATGAGGACCTGGACACCTTCAAGCTTCTGGAGGAGGAGGACCTGGAAGAGCTCAATATCAGAGACCCCCAGCACAAAGCTGTGCTGATGACTGCTGTAGAGCTACTGCAGGAGTACGACAGTAAGTACACACTCACTCACTCACGCACGCACTCACACACACACATACAATAAAAGTGTGCTGATAACCACTGAAAACCTCATATGACATGAATTTGTCCATGAAACCTCTATAAGTCGCTCACACCCGATTGTCATCAATTTCTGTGATGTTGTGTATAGAATGCATACAGACCAGATGCCTGCAAATAGATGTGGTTGTGTCAACCATAACTGTCTCCTCTTCCAGGCAACAGTGACCCTGAGCGGGCAGGAGGCTTGAGCGGCTCCCAGGAGAAGCTACTTCTAGAGGGGCCCGTCCCCGCGGGTGACTCCCCCCGCGACTCCGGCTGCTATGAGAGCACCGAACACCTGGAGAACGGTAACGACAGCCTGCGTCGCTCGTGAACCCCTGTGACCTTTCGACCTTTGAAGCGGGTCACCATGCCTCTGCAGCCAAAGGCGACCACCTTCCGCTGACCTTCTCTGTGCTGCTGCCACTGCCGCACCTAGCTGTCCCTCGCTCTCTCTCTCTCTCTCTCTCTCTCTCTCTCTCTCTCTCTCTCTCTCTCTCTCTCTCTCTCTCTCTCTCTTTCTACCCTCTCCTCCGAAGCCTCATCTCTTTGCCATTCTGTCACGTTTCCTCTGCTTTCGTATCTGCGATTACGGAGGAGAGGAGTCCCGCTCTTCTCTTCTGCCACCTGGTCATCATCAAAGCTCTGCGCTCCATCTCTCATCTGCAAGCATGCCCACCTCTCAGCCCAGTTCTCACGGCACCAGGGGGCTTTTAGAGAAGCTCAGAACTCCAGCAGAATGAACTCGGGTGTTCTGTGAAGACGTTTTTGGGGAGGGGGAGGGGTGGGTTTGGGAGTTGGGGGTGTGGGCACTTGCTGATCTTTGTGGTAGTGCTGAAAAACACGAGTGACTAAAAAAACTATAGTGTGGGGGGGACAAAATACTCTGTTCTAAACTTACTCATTGCCAGTACAATTTTTTTTTAATTTAATTTAGCTTGGATTTAGTCTTTATAACTCCCTAGTTTCTATGGTGCTTTTGTGCCTGTCAGTGTGCCTGTCAGTGTGCAGAGTTGACATGTCTGTGTTCCATGCTTGTTCATTTTCATTTTTTTTCTTTCGGCCATCTTTGTGTGTATATTTTTTTTCAAGTTGGAAATATTTATTCTTGCACAGTATCCTATGATGTGCCTAAAAAAGATGTATGTTACAATATAGGCAACCATTAAAAAAGGAGATAGTTATATTTACAAAAAAACTAACAAAAAAAAGCTATACTGTACTCGTCATGCAGGTGGGAGTTAGTTGAGTTAAGGGGTTGTGTTAACAGCTACTGTTAAGAGTCTCTCACCACAGAGCAAACACTAATAGCCTGTAGCAGCCTATTCTCATGGTGGTTCAAACTGTACCATAGACTGTCAGTAAATGGACATTGGAAGATCCAGTAAGACAGAACCTAGTTTGTGCTGAAAGCTCTTAAGCATGCACTGAGGGGACCTGTGTTTTGGGGAACAGTGCTGAGAGAGGTGTGCCTCTTGTCATCTCAGTTAGGAGAGTCTGTAATAAACTGCTCTGTCCTTCATCTGTCTGGCGGCCTGCTTCTTTTATCTCCCCCTCAATGGCTCCTTGTGTCACTTGCACATTAACTTAGACACGCTACTTTACATCTGCACATCTATCCAAGTCTGCCATCTCACATCTGCTTTCTTTTGCACATCAAAGCATGCTCTTCTGGCTACAATACACCTACTGCTGACTCCATGGTACTGTTCATGTAGTTTTCAGAAGTTAGTGACTTAAATAATACTTTGATGCTTCTCAATAATAATAATCATAATACTTTGATGATGGTTAAGACAATTATATGTTCTGCACACAACTGCTTTTTTCATAGGGAGGAGCAAAAAGACATCTTACTTAAGCAGGTCCTCGTCAGGGTTCGAGTCCAGCCACCTTCCTTCCCCAGAGTCCCCCAGCCTCCCCCTGACCCACCCCAGCCTCACTCCTCCTGGGCAGGAGCAGAGACCCAACTCCCTCCCACCCCGCATAGCAACCCTGCAGGGCCTAGTGGACGACGGCATGCTGGAAGCCAGTACCCTCAGCCAGAGCTTGGACTCCCTGGGAAGCCATGCAGCTTTGGGCTTCAGGAGGTGCTACCAGTCACTGGAGGAGGTCCACCAGGAGGGGGCGCTCCAGGGAGAGCCATGTGGCAACACAGAGGAGCAGGAAGCAGCAGAACCAGCTGTGGCCACAGAACTGGTCCCTCCATCTCCATGTGAGAAAGCGGGACTCATACGGCTGACTGCACCAGGTGTGTCTGAGGCCACGGTGCCAGTCCTGTTGCCTGTGCCACATGCATGTGAATCAGTGGAGGCCTCACAAGTGCCGCCAGCGTCTGAAACTGAAGATCCAAGTCAGGCCGGTGAAACATGTGCATCCGGACCAGCAGAAGAGACTCTGCAGTCTAGTGGACATTTTGGGTCTCAAAGAGAGGAACCAACCCGTGTCAGTACGGCCTTTGTGTATGAAATAGACAAACTACCAGCGCAGACTGCAAACTGTGTCTGTGAGCCAGTGGAACCATCACAGCCCAGCGTGCTTTGTGCTTCATCTGAACATGAAGAACCAACACAAGCCAGTGCACCCATTGCACGTGAAGTAGCCGGACCAACACAGATCACTGCAGCTTGTGCATCTCAAACAGATGAACCAATGCATGCTAGCACATCCTTGTCATGTGACACAGAGCTGAAACATTCAACTGCAACTTTTGAGTCTGAATCAACAGAAAGGGTGCAGCCAAATGCCCTTTCCTTACCCGAAACAACCCAACCATCGCAGCTTTTAGTCCCTTGTGCTGTGGAGCTGGTTTGTGATGGGCAGCAGCTTGAGAAGATGGCTCAGATGCCCCCTCCATCAGCAGCAGAAGAACAGCAGCCTATGGAGAAGTCCCATAGTCCCCAGAGCCCTGTGGCACCTGAACAGATTGATGACTCATCACCTGCTCAGGTCACCAACCTCATGGAGGTCCGTCAGGTTCACGCCACAGTCACACCACCATCGAAGAAGCCCCACACCCAAAGGGGCACCAAGCCTCCGATTCCTGCTAAACCCAAAGACTATTTGCCCAGCAGTAGAAGCTCAATACACCCACCAGCCCGGGGCGCTCAGCAGTGTCCTGCCACTCATCAAACCACTGTACATTCCACACCATCTGAAGATCCCACCACTGCTCCCCAGAACAGCACCCCAAGCTCCAAGACATCTGAGAACCTCGGCTCCGCTGTGGATCTGGCCCGTGCTCCTCAGCCACCCCTCACCCCGGGATCTCCAACGCACAGGAAGCTGCCAGGTGCAGGCAGGAGGGGCACGCAGGGCACCATGGGAAACCTGGAGTTTCTCGTGGAGGAAAAGCTGGCATCAGAGGGGATCTGCCTCACTGAGGAGCCATACTCTGACAAGGTACAGAGATGTGGGACACAATACAAAACAATGTTGCTTCATCTCATTTGATAGAAAATGTTTTGGACGTTAACGCTTAAACTTTATGTCTGAGTGTGAAAATGTGTTATCAGAAGGTCTTGATAGTAAGTTTGAATGCGTCATTGTTTACGGTACTGTGAGCAGTTATCCCATTAGCCTTACTGTCGTATTAGTCCTGCTCATAGTGTTCATGTATGGTCTTATACCCCTGCAGCATGGTCGTTGTGGGATTCCCCTTACTCTGGTCCAGAGGTATTCTGAGGAGTTCAGCGAGGCTCTTGGTGACACAGCCAGGGTCATGGATCACATCAGAGTCCAGCAGCTTCACAAGGAGCACCGTATGGCTGTAAGAGATGCGTCATGCACTTTTCCTACCTGTGACTCAAATAAAGATATATATATACAGTATATATATTCATATATTTGATGTGATAGTGGGCCTGCAGAAAATGAGGATGAGACAGCTGAAGATAATAATCTATTCAACCACAGAGTAAAGCCTTGAGGATTACATTTCTTAAATTGAATATTATGAAGACAATAGGCCTGGATGAGTGAAATATTTAAACAATGCCTCTTAGAGTGGTTTATAAATACATCCAGATGGAAATGCTCTGTCTTCTGAGATCATCTTGTTCCATTTTGTGGTTGTACAGAGCAGGCACTGTGACAATATTTAGTGTTGGAGGTGATCATAGTTGTGAATGTTGGGTGAATGAGTCCGCCTGCACTTAATTAATCCGTGCCCACGCAGCAGAACTGAAGAAGACCATTTCTAATTTGTGTGGGTTTCATTCTGATTCTGCCTCGGCTTCATCTGATCACCTCGCATGTTTCCCCCTGATCTGCTCCTGATCATTATTTCTACCCTATCTCCTCCCTCTCCCAGATCCCATCCAAAGGGCTGTCCGTAGCGTGTCCCATGAAGTAGGCTCCGGGATACCCAGTTGCCTTTTTAAGCCTACACCCTGAGAGCATAGCACAGAGATCACCTCTGACTGGAGCCCTCTTAATCAAATAGACCCATCTGTGATTCTGTGTTCACTACCCAAAAAGCAACTGCCAGCACCCATACCACTGCGAAGAATCCCAGAGTTCCTCCAGCAGACTCAAGATGGACCTTCATGTGTAGCTCAATTAAGGCAGCGATGTCAGCATGTTCAAAAGATTATCTGTGTTGTTGAAATTTTACCGTACCATTTTGTATATCTGTATATCTTCGTCCTGGTCATCTTTTGAACCCCATGGACTGCAAATACAGCCAGAGACACATGCCAATGAGGCACTTTGCAGTGACATTATGGCCAGAATGGTCTCAAGCTTACTTGTTAATAAACACAGTTTGGGTTCCCCTGAAGGATGACTGATTTGCCCTAGCAGGAGGCCCACCTTAAGAGAAGTATATTCTTCATCGCAACATCTGGAGAAAGCAAAGATGTGTTTTTTGTTTTCAGTTCAGAAAAATGTTTCAGTAGCACTTGTGTATGGAAGAATGCTTTTCATTGACGGTCGCGAGGAACTGTACTCATTACATCCTGTAGGACTGATTGACGACTGAGTGTCTGATAGTATTCAACGTCTTACTAACCACGAAATAGACTAAGTCTAAAACTATTTTTAAATCACTGAGACATTTTTCATAAATGTTCAACATGTGTAATTGTTGCATATTTAACCACTGTAATTGTGCAGTTTTAGGAAAAGGTGATGTCAATCACTGCATTTGTTTTAGAATGTGTTGACCAGTGTAGGCTACATTTTTCCTTCACTGTCCAGTGTTTAAGCAATGGCAGACCATAATAGCAAAACCTGAATTGTATTTCATAGTAACGTACATGATGCCTTTTGTAGCAAAGTGGGAGCCTAAATTAATTCAAACATCTTTACAAAAATATGAAAGAAATGTAGTTTAAGAAGTGCTATGTTAAACAGATGCTCTCACAATCAGAATAGTTAAATTCCTTAAAAAAATTGCAGTTGATTTTCAGATATAACTTATTTATTTTCTCAACCTGTATTTTGTATCTACATCATACCAGAACAAATACTGATTGTCGTCAGGCATTATTTTTGATCTACAGTTGTTTATAATTTAGCATCTTAATTTGTATGACCAATTACACGCTGTGACATATCTCTCAGTCTCAAATAAAAGCCATTTAAAAGCATTTGAGATCGGTTTCAAATGTTCTGAAGGTTGTTGACAACATAAGCCCAGGTGAGAACTCAACATTACGTCGTACTTCGCCAGTAGGTGTCTCTCTTCTCCAGGTTCCAGGCGGGTCAAAAGTTGCGCGCTTTGAGTCATCTGGTTTATCCGCTGGGACTTGAAACTCGACACCGCCACATTGCTCTTGAATAGTGAATGATGAAGGAACCCCACAGTTTCTTAAACGAAGAACCACCTCTCAACGTGGTAGAGCATCAGGTTAGATGTCATTTAATTTCGACGGGCAGTAGGTGTGTTGATGTCGGTGAAACATCTCCGGAGCTTTCGAATGGGGACCATCCTTGACTACGACTGCGAGTGAAGATGATATGATGAAGAATATAGGCAACAATCCAATTCATAAACATCAATCAAACCACAACCGAGGGAAGAACAAGAGGGGTAACTGGCTGGCCGTTATTTTGTTCCGAATCTCACGGCGGGACTTTGGCTTCTGCTTGACAGCACTATTCCTGTTCTGTGTGGGTTCACTTTGTTGGCAACTAAACGGTGGGCCTCCCAACCTTCTCCAAGATATCCGGTATTATTTCGGTAAGGATAAACTTAAAACAATTAATTTAATTTACTGTTGAAAATGCACCCATATCCACGTTATGAAAGTTTCAAGTTCCAGTGCTTATAGGTCGCGGTGCCCCCTTCGAAGTGACGGAATCACGTTTTATTGAATAAAGGGCCGTTTGTGTTGGGGACTGTACACGTAGGCTATACGCACAGAATATTTAATATTTTTAGGTCTGCATAGATTACCTGAGGTGGACTACAAAGAACAGTTGGCCGGTAGGCTTAAAGAAGTTCACTCTAGTGTAGAGAGATGGTGGGTCACCACATATTAGGTTAGGCTATTACACGCGAGCTTCCGTTTTATTCGCCTGAATGATAAAGAGAAAGCTAAATATGGTAAGAGGGGAAATCAGACAGATGTGGTTGGTGATAAATTCTTTAGAAATTGTTGTTTTGAGCCTTCACTTTAAAATAGTAATTTATCTAATACCATAATAAACAAGCACCCATTCGCTACTTTAATAGTAAGCTAAATACAATTATTTTCTTTTTGTATTAGTCGTATTAGTTGAAGGCTACCTGCATTTGTCAAGTCGTATTAGTTCTCTCTCTCTCTCTCTCTCTCTCTCTCTCTCTCTCTCTCTATCTCTGTGAATGTGGGCGTGGGATTAGGCATCTTTGATAGGTGTAAAATAGTCCAGGACTGTGTGGTGGTGATAATAATGATTTAAGTTTCACCAAGGTCTTGGGTTTGATTCTCTGGAAGCACACACAAATTGGCTTGGGTCTCTACCATCTCTTTGTAACGGTTCAGAGAATTTCAGAAACATCTTTAACATAGGTGTATCCGTAACTTAGATAAAAACGACATTTGTGAATGTTGAAACTGGATTCCTCGAACAGTTGAAGCTCAGTAAGACCAGTTAGTCATCACATCAACTGTGAATTCATTGAAGATTTAGAACTCAAAAAAGTGACATAAGTCTACACATATATGTCCCAGCACAAGCTATGAGCTCAGGTGCAAACAGTTGTGCAAATTCTTGGCTTCCTGGTCAACCAGTAGCTTCCTCTTACCAAACCAGACTCATTTCCTCAAAGTTCTATCAGTATGTCCCTGAATAACCTGGCCTGGGTTCTTTCCATGTCTGTGGCCCCTCATGAAGAGCCAGTTGGTCAACCTGCACTGTCAGTAGCCTGAAGTGCACACAAGACCTCTCCTGGTGACCACTAGCTCACACTACCTCTGTGTATACTAAAACGATGGAGGGAGAATCTGTTTAGTATTTCATGGAGTCCATCAGTCCACAGAATCATGTGTTGGCTGTGATGCTTGTATCACGTTTGTTTGTTATCATTTGCATTACAGTTTGCCATTTGTAGTGCAAAACCAGTACTGCTGTGTTAATTCAGTCCCTTTAACACATTGTGATAAATTTTATTAGTTTATAATGGACATACTGTAAATGGTCTGTTGAAAAGAACACAAACATGTTCCAGTAAGTCTTAATAACCCGATATGAACTCCATTCTTTGACAGAGTCCCTAGAGCACCTGCGCTATCAGTCTGTTAGTTGCCTAACACTAATAAAAACCAGCTCCAAAGTTTGTACTCCATGTCAGATTCCATTCTCCTGCATAATTCACCCAGAGCGGCGAGCCAAAGCATGGGGAGTGTAAACCAGATCAGCGCTCATTTCCTGTTGGTCCCTGGCAGTCTCCAGATAAAAAGTGAACTCTCTGTCTTCAGCCTCAGATCCAGTAATGATTTCATTCAGTCGCTGCGCCTTCGGAAAGTCTCCCCTGACCCGTGGAAAAATCCAGCCTGGCTGACTGGCTGGACAACCCCCCCTCAAGAAAGCTGAACGAGATTATATAATACAGCTACTCAGAGCAGGGAGCCCCTCCACCCCCACCCGCACACACACACACCGTTAAACCCCACCTCCACCCCAACTCAGAATCATGAGGATGCATTCCTCTCAGACCCACCACCCAAATATCTTACTTGCGAAAATCAACAAGTCGGTATTAAGAAGACGCTGAGCTGTTTTGGCACATCAACACTGCATGCACTCTGTCCTCTGTCTAATGCCCTGCCCCTGTCTGATATGGAGGAGTAGGAGAGATGGCCTGTGCTCAGTTACCCCTCAGATCAGCCTGAGCCTGCCCACCAGGGGTGGTGACGAAGGCAGGGCTTCAGGGTAAGCCCCTTCTGTTGCCCCAGACGCTGGCCTGACAGAGGTGCTCTATAGGGGCCCTAATTCCATGATGCATTCCAACAGGGGCAAAATATAGAAAACCCTCTTTTCACTGAAGGGAAAAGGCCACGAGTTTAGCTTAGGCAACATCCGATGTGTTTATATGAGAGCAAGGTGTGTCAGGTTCTGTAGTTCTGAATCACCTCACACTTTCTTTATTATTAATGTTGACAAACGCTCACACCTCTCACACTCACAACTCTCGACGTATTATTTTACTTTAAAAATATTGGAAATTGGACATTTCAAGCATTGAATAGATTATGAATCAATTTTATAACATCTCCTTATAAAAACACAAATAAGCTAATCTGACAGCAAATACCATTGAGCGGTATCAAAGTGTTAGCCTACGGTAGCTTCTACAGCTTCCACATTTAAAAAAAACACAAATACTGTCATATAACATATACTCTGATGAAATGTCAGGAAGGTGTAAAGGTATGAAAAAAACAGATAGCCCTACAGCCCAAGCCGAACAGCTAACATATTGTACTATTATTAGTTTCATTTTGATAAGTTTGTCAGTTGAATAATTCTTTGTTTGCTGTTTTGTCTGAGAGAAGTAAGATAGATATTTTTCATGCAAGGTTCGGTGGGATCTTGAGCCTTGCTAAACACCTCCAAGGCCATGCACCATTGGCTGATCACACTGTATTATTTGATTGTCCCCAAATTCTTTAACTTCAGAGCCTTGGCCAATACACATAATATGATCCTTCCAGTAGCCTAATCGATAGGGATAATGATCCTTATTAGAAATGTTATTTTAGAAGAAGCAGAAGCACCGATTTGTAATCTATGTGTGTTCATGTCAGTCACACAAGGGGAGCTCTGCCATCATCATCATGTGTTCTCGCACATAAATGATTTAGACGTTTTTGGCTCTGCGTACGTCTGTGCGGACAGACGTGTCTCTGGTGTGGTGAATGAAAGGCAATATATTATGAGAGTGTGGACAAGATTTCAGTCTTTGTGCATCTCTGTGTCCAGAACTAATGTCCCCTGCAGAGTTATGAATATAACTAAATGCTAATGATGTCACATTTGGAAATGATTTGGTCTGTCGGCGAGCCAACAGAAATTATGTGCTGTGATTGGTGGTCTCTGATGCATGTCTATTAAAAACACATTAAGATGAGAATCTGGGGTGATTTCCAGGCATGACATAATTCTACCAACTCCTCCCTCACAGGAAAGTCAACGTTTACAGATGATCATGGACCCATAGCCCCCAAAGTAAGTGCCTCACTCAGTCTTAATAAAAATGTTAATGTTCTAGCCATAGACTGATCATCTAATGCCTAATTAAGTATTATTAGCTGGCTTTTTTCCAAGCTCTCTTTGCCCTTTGCATTTACTTTTAGTCATTTAGCAGATGCTTTTATAAAAAGCGACTTACAAGGATTTATACACATTATAATAATATAATTTTTTGATGGCACACTGCACATCAGGAGCAATTAGAGGTTCAGTGTCTTGTTCAAGGATGCTTCGAAAGGGGAACGAACTAGCAACCTTTTGATTACTAAACCGACTTCTCTACCTCCTGTACCACTGTCGCCTTTGCTGTGTTATACAGTATCTCTTGAAACTAGAGGTCGACCGATATGGGTTCTTCTATAACCGATGCCGATGCCGATACTTAGAGGTCAGGGTTAACCGATAGCCGATATGGGCTGCCGATTTTTTTTTGGCCGATCTTTAGGGCCAATATCTAAAAGTCTTCCCATTAATTTGCATGCTAAAGCGTCACACTAATAATAAGTAGATGCACACAATTTTACTCCCCTACTAGTATCTTAAGTCTGAAGTCCGTACACACACACAAACACACACACACACACAGCCTAATACTTACAAACATCCATAATCTAGGAATCCAGAGAACCCCCCCCCCCCCTTTTTTTTTAATGTATTATTTATTATTTTTGTTATTGTTATTTTAGTTATTCTTTTCTTCAATGTATATACATATATCTATGTGTACAGACTATGATTTGTCTTTATTTTAGGGTTGCTGTGTGGGCCGGGGGAGGGGGGAAGGGAGAATTCTTTGTAAAACTTGAATCCGTCACATTTTATGTTTTCATGTGTTGTTACTTCAAGAAAAAAAAAAAAACTTTATTTTTTTTATTTTTTTTTTAAATCGGCCGATGCCGATAGATTAAAAAATGACAAATATCGGCCCGATACATCGGCCGACCGATATATCGGTCGACCTCTACTTGAAACCTTTGGCTCAGTAACACTGTGACAATGAGGACCCCAGATGTAGTGTCTCTGGCCCACACGGACTTGTCCGTGTAACTGATGTGTGTGGTGTTGCAGGTGCTGCCATTCCCCAGCAGGGTGGTGTACAACCGTGTGGGGAAGTGTGGCAGTCGCACCATTGTCCTGCTGCTGCGCATCTTGGCTGACCGCCACCAGTACACACTGGTGTCCTCTGACATCCACAACAAGACCAGACTCACCAAACATGAGCAGGTACACGCCTCAGTTGTAGCATAGTGGAATCTGAGGGATTTTAAGGTTGTCTGAAGAATCTTAATCTCTTTCATAGTGATACAAGCTAGGGTATTCCTCAGATACAGGGGCATAGACACATAAGATATGGTAGGGTGAGATCAACCCATCACATGATTTTTAATTTTTTTTTGCATTGAACGTAAAGAAAAAGCTTATCTATCTCGTTTCACATAGGGCACTCTCACAAAGTTTTAATCTTTCATCAGTGTGTGTGACTTTTAGGTTTAAGAGTGAGTATAACTGTCTTTGTTTGATATGTTTTTCTGTTTTCAGGCGACTCTCATAAGAAACATCAGTGACATACCACAGCCGTTCCTGTACACTCGACATGTACATTTTCTCAACTTTACCAGGTTATCTGGACAGATTTTTAAATAATGTTGACTACTCTTGAGGTTTTCCTGTGACTGTCCTCTAAAACAGTGTATCTCAACTGCTCTGGACCCACGACTTCCCATTTCTCATTATAAGTTGCCACCCATATTTTATAGAATTCAAACCATGAAATAAACCTAAAAATATAAACATAAACATAGAGCCTACTTTTATCACTGCATGCATTGCAAATTTACCTAAGTCTTACATCATAGGGATGACATCATAGGGATTTTAAATCATTAAAGCTCCACCTTTTGTCAATGATTCAAACTTCACATTTGTATTCTTCATCAAATTACAATACATGTTGATTTCTTTACCCGCACACAAAACTGCATGTAACATATTCAATTATAACAGATTCAACTAGCCCAACAGTGGCATCCCTATAGACGGCTAGTAGGTCGAAGCTCTCTTCATTCACACAGCACTGCTCCAGCCGACGCCTCAGACTCACATACAGTATAGGCTATGCATCTACCACTCTCGCAGAACTTTCTCTCTGAGAGATCCCTTTTCCCGTTTTGATCTAGCCATGGGGACTACGGAGACTCAGCTTTTTCCATTTCAAAATGTAATTTACTTTTCACATGTTGTTCATAGATTTTCTACAAAAGTCATTAAAGTTCTGAAGGAACACAGACACCCATGACCCGTTCAGAATGACTCTGTGACCCACCAGTTACAAAACACTGTTCTAAAATATTTATTTAATTTCCTTTAAAATATGATTTAATGCAAAAGTTTAGACTACAGATATTCTACAGGTATTGAAATCTGCTTTGTTGAAGTTAACAACAAACTAAACCTCCATGCCTGTATTCTACAGGTTCAGGATAGATGAGCCAGTGTACGTCAACATCATCAGAGACCCCATCAACCGCTTCCTATCCAACTACTTTTTCCGTCGCTTTGGGGACTGGCGTGGGGAAGAAAACCACTTGGTGCGGACACCTGGGATGAAAGATGAGGAGAGATACCTAGTGAGTCTTTCCTGTTTCATGGTCTTGCCACTGCAGAAAGATCATCTCGATGGCCTCGAGAGTTAACTGACAAGCAGTTTCTTTCCATCTTCCTGTTGTATTTATTCCTCAATTCATACACAACTTACATTCAGAACCAAACAGGATACACTCCAAGCTTTAAGCTAAGATTTTTACGATGTTTTTTTACAAGGGTATGGGGAAGGGAAATATACCATGTAAGTGTAAGCAGTGAAGTCAAATCAAAATGCTCCTCTCAGTTGTTTGCGCAAGGTATTTATTTTAATAGGTATTTATGTTATCCCTGTTGCTCATGACAGAAATATTTTTATTATTATGTTTACTTGTTGGCTTTATTCAAATTGCTTGGAAATCTCTGAAAGCCATCACCACAAATGATCTGGGACTCTGACGACAAACCGTGCCTGTGATGTTTCTCATATAGAGGGTATTCATGTCCCTGGAGTCTTTTTTTGGAGCCTGCTCTTGTTGACTTTGGGCAGGAACTAGTCCTGTGGCAGCCCCTGGGCTGAATGCCTCCATATGTAACGGTAGCCAGCGGGTACAGTGCTGCCTCACTCCCCGGCACCTGAAGAGATGTGCTAGCGACAGATGCTAGAACCAATGGGTTTAAGCCTCCTTGCTAGCATGACCGCCTCCCATTCCCAAGATTACGAGTTTGAGTCTGGTGCCGGACTGTGTTTGTGAACACATCGGTGGGAGTTGGGTTTTGGGAGTGTAACGCTAGCCAGTGCGTAAAGTGCTGTCCAGTGAGTAAACCTAGAGAATTGCTGAACTGGACTGAGATGCCTATTTATTACCTGTTGTTTTGTTTTTTTAGAATGCCCATCAGCTGTTTCATAGCTTTTCTTTGTTGTTTCTACATATCAGTGGTTAAACATTTTCGATATAATTTCATTAATTTGGAAAGCTTTTATCAGTTGAACATTTTTCTTTTTTAACACGGATCATATGAGGCCGAATCAAACATTAATAGGTCTGTTATAGGCTACTATGCTGTAAGATCACTACCATACTACTTAAATACTAATTCAATTCAATTCTTTCATCAGTAGTGTGTTGTTTAGGGTACGTTTTTTTGTCATCAGCCCGTGCCCCCTTCACCTCAGCCCGTTCCACATCTTGGGAACCACTGGGTTTTATCCCCAACTTGCCAGAATACCCGCCTCTCAATGTCCGAGGTTGCGAGATCGGGTCCAGTGCGGGACTGTTCTTGTCTACACATATGCTCAGCTACTGCTCCCTCTTGTGGTACAGGAACACAGCAAGCTAATCTTCATACATCGGGAGCCTGTCTTCAGTAGGCCAAGGGATTGCACATAGAACATAATTTGCACCACAAAAAGGTTTTCCACAGAAGCATTTTGTATTTCAGGCGAATGGTCCAAGAATCCTTGTACATGCTGTAGGCTCTTAAGTAGAACCTATAATGGTTCCTCTGTGGAATTTCTTTTGTGCTAGTTTTGTATTCAGCAGGTTTCAACTCCAACAAGAACTCATTGACACCTCTGTACTAACACATACCTTTCCTGTCTCAGGATATCAATACCTGTATCCTGGAAGGTTACCCAGAGTGCTCCAACCCTCGCCTCTTCTACATCATCCCATATTTCTGTGGACAACATCCACAATGCAGGTGAGACTCGCACACAAATCATTTCCTCACACCTGACATGCAGGTTATAGTAAGGCTTTAGCCCGTGCCTCCAGACCCCTCGCCAGACTGTCTGAGACCTCTCCCTGCCAAAGCCCTCTCCACTGCCAGAACTACCCCCAGCCAAAACTCATGAGTGCTGCCTTATATTTAGTGACTGTTAATTAAAGAGTCAATACAGCCAAATTTACGGCCTAAGATTCATCACCTAGGTGAGCTGAGGTTGTTTGCATTTATTTTGGTTGCCAGGGCATTTGAGGTGAGTGGAAGATTTGCGCCGGTTTGCAGACAGTACTGTGAAATCAGCTCATCCACAGCAACTCTTGTAAGACAGAAACACATTTCATGGATGCTCCAGTGGGTTTTTACTGTGTTGAGTTTTACCAAGGTTTTGCGTATTATTGAGAAACTTTCAATATTTACGCAATTCCCAAAGGTTTTGGTTGTTCCGTAAGAGATTCCTAATTTTTTGGTGGCCAAAAATATGTGCTTTTGTTTCTTATTGTTGCTAGGGAGCCGAGTAAGTGGGCCCTGGAGAAGGCCAAGGAGAATGTTCTGGAACACTACCTGCTGGTGGGTGTTCTGGAGGAGCTGGAGGACGTGTTGCTGCTGCTGGAACGCCTCCTGCCTCATTTCTTCTCTGACGTGCTCAACATCTACAAAAGCCCTGGTGGGTCCTCTTCTCATTCATTGGGCCCTAATTACATTCAGGGCAACGGGCAATAAGCAATGTCTGTCACACATGAACTTAAGCTATTGTGTGGCATGTGGCAGCAACAGTACCATACTATACTTTACCAGCCACCTCAGAAGAAGTTTCCAGTTTAATCTTTTTTGCTATAGTACTTTTCCCAGCTGGCAGTGTGACAACCTGTTAAATTGCATTACTGAAGCTATATAGGCATGTTTTAGAGAACAGTGTTACAGTTTTACAGTACTTTCTATTTTCTCCCCCACACTTTTCCATCCCTAGAGTATAAGAAGCTGGGCAACCTGACGGGGACCGTTCGCAAGCACACCCCGAGCCTGGAGGCACTTCAGGTGCTGTATCAGCGCATGGAATACGAGTACATCTTCTACAACTACATCCGAGACCTGTTTCACCTCACCAAGAGGAAGATGGGACTGCGCTCCGGGCCTCGTCCCTCACGCCGCCGCCATGGCCCTGCCTCCAGAACGCACATGGACGAGCAGGACGATAACAAGGGAGGCCACAACTGAGTTAAGCAGTCCTTAAGGAACCGGTTAAAGATCTCCTGGGCCAACCCTCACATGTGTAGTCTGACAATGAGAGGGAACCATACAGAGGTACAGGAAAGAACACAGATGTAGTTGTGATGCTTCCTAGCTCCTCAGGTAGAGCAGTAGAGCTTTATTCTGCTGTTTTCAACGGGATTGGGTTTTTATTCAGACATGCTGGCCTTGTCATTAGTAATAATACACTGCTTTGATTTCTGCCATAGTTTGTTATCCAGTGATTCACTTTGGAGGAAGAATAGAGATCGTTCCAGCTGTAACTGGATGCTGAAACTGTTTACTCTGTAGTCAGTACTCCTTCTCAAATCCAGAAGGGGAAGAAGAAAATTGGAAAGAGCTGAAAAACAAATACATTTCCAGATGGTCACCAGTGCAGAAAGGCCTTTTATATGAACAGTGCTACTTGAATGCTTTTAAAAGCAACTTCCACCTTGTTCCAAAGTTGCGTCTACATTAGAATACCATGTTTTTAACACTAGTTGTTGTTAAGCATCATTTAACAGTTCAGAACATGTCTGTGGCTTAAATCAAAGGTTGATTGTTCAAAATGAGGAAGATGTTTTTAAGTGACAGTATTATTAACTTATTATGAAGAGGAAGTTCATAGAAAGAAGGAGTCAGAAAATGTATGCGGCTCTCCTGAAATCATTTTGCAGTCACAGTAAGCCTTTTCACCTATTCATGATGTAAATATTTGTCTCAGTATTCAAGGGGGCTTGGAGATGTGTTAAAACTTTTTCTTAGTAACCCCCCATCCCACCATCTCAGTATTGCCATGGTAAAGAGATGGAGGACCTAAACTTTGCACTTTGGCTTTTCCATGTGCATTTAGATTTCATACATGAGTAGGGTCTGGTCCTTCATGTCCACTCCAACACAGACTTCACACTGACTACAGTAGGCCTGGTTGTAACTGCTAACTGTGACCAAAACCAATAGATCGGTCAGTGTTAACATATAATATGTAATCTTTCAGTCACCTTCCACCTGAAAGTTGAAAGAACAGGGAACCTGAAAGAACGTCTTAGGAAAAGCTGGTGAGCTCCCACAATAGTATGATTTGTGTGAAATACATGTGTAAATTATTGATTTGTCATTTTTCATATTTTCTTATTGGTAGGAAAGTACACATTTACATCAGGAGGATAATAATATGTTAATAAACAGCAATGTGAACAATAAATGTGATTTAATTAATTGAGGGTGTAATGTGAAATAAAGGAATGTGATGTCTGATTTATGTTAAACAACATTTTATATCTATGGAAATAAATCACTTTTCCTGTTTAGAAAGTTTAGATTATCTGGTCAAATAGTTTAATAAATTGGCATATTTGGAGAACAAATACAACAAACATTGTCCACAAATTAGCAGATTTACAAACAGTGTTTGTGTGTTTAGGTCTGTCTGCCTTATTACCATTTGTATAGTATCAGTTTAAAACAGTCTGCAGAACAGTTCAGTGTGGGAGAGTAAACAGCGCCAGTTCGAGGCAGTGTTCAGATAAGGGATAGCTCCACCAAGTCATCCAATTTCACTTAATCAAAGACAGACAGTAAACAAAGTTCTAAAGCATCTGAACATGCCTGGACCTGGAAGGCAGCCGTATTACGTGCTATGCTAATCAGAAGTTAATCCACCCCCTCTAGCGAAACGATTTCTAAGTCGACTCAAAAGATTGAATATGAATCTCAGGATTTCTTAATCAAAGTCAAAATGTGCATTAAAAAGTTGGATGGAAACGCAGCTAATGTAGCTTATTAGAATTGAACTGTGTCACTAGGCTTAAGTAGTTATGATGGTATACACTTGTGATTAAAAAAAGTAGGCCATATTGCCAAGGGAAGGCCAATAAAGGGCAGACATGTCTACAGCTCCATTCTGTTCACAGCCTGGCCATGGGGGGGTGCTGCGCCAGAGACTGCCTCACTAGCCCCAGGGCATCCAGTGCTGTGCCCCAGGCCAGTGTGACCCCCCCACCCCCATGGCCATAGTTGTGCACCAGCGGGACTTCCCTGCCCTCCGCTGTTTTCAGCCGTTCTACCTCCACCCGTGGGCTCTCCCTCCCTGGCCGCAGTCCGACCCACTCTCCCACCACCTCTCCCCCATGGAGGGCGGGCTCCAGTCGGAAACAGCGCTCAAGGATGCCTTCCCTGTCACCTGTGTCCACCTCTAGACGCCAGTCACCGACCTGCCGTGTTCCCCCCAGGGTCACGCTGTTCACCCCTGGGTAGAGGTAGGTGTGCCCGTCCCCGTCACGGATGAAGTTCTTCACCCAAGGGGCACGAAACTTCAGAATCTGCCCTCGGACGGGGTATACCTTTGCATCCCCAACAAGGGAGCGGGCCCCTAGTCCCGAACAGTTCACAATGACGTCATAGGTCTCGGCCAGATGCTGAAGATCTGAGACCTTCCCATGGTGGAGCTCACCGCCAGCTTTCCTAAACCTGCACAACAGAGTTAGAATTTGTTCTAATTACTATAAGAATCTCACATGAGATCAAACTGAAAGAGCTGAATTGACTGATGTAAATGAGAAACTAACTGCAACGGATGCAGCTGATGACCAAAATGAACAATGTTTGAAACTATGTTTGGGGCGGAACAGTGATCTGCTCGAAAAACGTAACCCTACACTTGGATTTATTTCTGTGAAAGTGCCCAAACCTTTTCTCCAGCCAGGGCAGGTAGGTGATGCATTCACACTTGATTGTAGTAAACGCCTGGCCAAACTTGTGTTCAGGGAATCTCTTCATCTCACGTTCGCTTAGCATGCGATAGCCGAGGACATAGTCTGCCCAGAATGGCCTCTCAGATGGCCCCTCCTTAAAGACCTGATACCTTCACAGATCAGACATAACTTGGGTTGTAAAACCACTCAATCAGTCATTAAACCGGCTTTACTGTATATGTAAATGATCCACTACTTGGTAGTGGACACATAACAAAGGTTATAAGCAGTATGCCATTATATATGGTGTCTGCCCCTAACTGTACATAACATACTTAATATGCTGTTTTGAATCTGAAAGTGCATAAAGCCATTCTAGCTGTGGAGAATCTTAAAGGTAAAAAGATGCAGACGATAGAAATGATTTATCTGGAAAGGGTATTATGGACCAAGCGCACCAAATCAACTTGTGGCAAACTGGGCATACGATGACTCCTTTAAAGGAGTCCATTGTTCACCTTAATTTATCTTTTCTTAATTTTCTTGGACCATGGAGAAATACAAAAGAAGGCGAGAGTTCTCTGCCAACCAACCCTGAGCTTAAAATGACTCCTGCCTCCCCAGACTCTGAGGACTGGGCGATGGCCAGCAGGTGATCAAAGCTCTCCTTGAACCACCGGCGCTGCCGCTCCAGAGGAATATCTGTCAAGAGTGACATTGTCATTCATTTTACATTCAGAAGATGCGACAGTCATTTCAGTAGACATACAAAATGTACCACTAGACCACAGCTTTTGGGTAGAGTTGCACAGAAAATAATTACATGATCTGTCAAAGATTTGCTACCTGGAAACTGAGAGGAAAATAAGATCCCTGCTGCTCCATCACTGGTGGTGTCAGGTGTGAAGCGCTCACTGATGACGGTGACGGAACAGTGGGGAAGGGTCTCCGCGATGCACACCGCCGTGGACAGACCCACCACTCCTGACCCAACAACCACCACTTTCACTGACTGCATTATAGTGTCTTACTGACTCTTGGCAGATGCAGCAAGTATTTCATATACAAGTATAGTGCCACCTTTTGGTTGATTTGGAAAACTGCAAGAAAGCAATACGGTTGGATAGTGCGTTCACAATGAAGAAATGAAAGTCTGTAAGTGAAGAAGAAGTGTAAGAAAATGTAAATCTACTCAACTGTTATGCTTCGGTAGGCAACATTTATATCAAAATTAAGTATGAAATAAATCGGCAGCATCGTCATTATCGTGATCAACGCTTTCATGTATGCCAATAAGCAAGCATGACTTTGCAACTCATTCGTGAACTTTAGCTATGTACAAAGTTCAGTTGTGCAACCACGCTGTTTATACTAAGGCTAGATGAAATCGGGGGTAATAAAGAACCCCTTGCACATTTCGGTTGCCTAGCTCTGCTGAGTATTTCTATGACAGCATATGTAACTAGCTTGTAGCATATATCTACATACTCTTCTATTTCTATTGTACGTATCTTCTATTCTAGTAAGGATAAGGAACACCCACGCTTCACCTGCAGTGCGCAGTGTAACCTATCCCCGTAACTTGTTGCTGCTGTACGATCATGGCATTCTGGTCTGCCTGTCAAATGGCTGGCATGGCCATGAAGTTGAGCACACCAGATTCCAACGCCCTGCCAAATGTTGCTAACAGAGCTCAAGCGCGTCTGCGTTCTTGCACGGTTCTGAAACTTGAAAATGGTGATAGAAAGCCTGGAAGTCCCGAGCTCCTTTTGTCCCCTCTAAGTAAGGGCCCCTCTAGTTTCACCGTGAAACCTGAGCAAACAAGTTTCTTTTGGCAAGGCTAAACAAAAACACGGACACAGACAAGCGATTGATGTCAGTGTTTTTTGTCACCAGACGATGGCGATATGGTCTCTTCTCTTCTAGAACCCTACTTCACATTCCCCCTAGAAGAAGACTTCGTATCTCGCGATGGTTGAGTGACGACCGTCAGCTATTTAAAGAAGGTAAGGTCCTGAAAGCTTAATATCTTTATTTACTTTTTTTGGACGAAGACTGGGTAGTTTTTAGTTGATGTCAAGTTAACGTGGAATTAAGCAGTCTCTTTTGGTTCAATAGCAGGGAAAAAACAGGCTATCCACATCGATGGAAATCTCTTCATAAAATTACATTAGGAAGCCATTGTTTTACGACAAAACATGGCGCTTGGTTTAAATGAATGTAATGCATACTTCCATTGATTCTTCAGGGAACTTATAATGGCTTCTTTTCTAAGTTATGAGGTTATACAGGTTACTTACCAAGACCCAAAGCCCAACTCGTGTATTTATTTTATTTCGACAATTTAGTTTGTCTTCTATTGCCGTATCTCGCGAATGAATATACTGCAGTGACATACAGTGCGTTTTAATGATGATGCTTAACAGTTACCTCTGACCTTATAGGGTTAGTGTTTGCATGACATAATGTCAGAACTGCAACCTTCACCTAAGATGGCCTTTCATTCAAAGACACACAAGGACAATATACTGAATAAATTTGACATGCTGAGGAAGAAAGACATTCTTTGTGATATCACCCTCATTGTGGAGCAAGTGCACTTCAAAGCCCACAAAGCCCTACTAGCAGCCAGTAGTGAATACTTCTCCTCCCTGCTGATGGCTGTGGACTCACCCAGCACAGCCCAGGCTGTGTACCAGCTGGAAGGCATGGCTGCCCAGGCCTTTGGGGCAGTGCTGGAGTTCATCTACAGTGCTACTGTGTGTGTGGAGCACAGTGCCACTGAGCAACTCCTGAGCACCGCTCGCTTCCTTGGGGTCGCTGACCTGCTATGTGCAGATGGCAAAGATGAGGGGGTATCTGCTCCCCCATCAGGATGCAACAGTGATGAACCGGTGCCCATTGGCTTAGGTCCAAGCTCTAATTCAGAGGGGGCATCCAAAAATAGTGAGGAGCCTTGCGGTGAGGCACTGGCACCAGTGATGCGGAAGAGAGGGCGCCCGCGGAAAAACACACATGCGGTTGTCAAGAAAATGACAGACACAATTGTGAACAATCACATCCCAGCCGAATCCAATCAGGAGTCTGTCTGTGAGGCCAGGGCAACAGATGGGCCGGATGGAGGCAGCGACCCACTGAATGAAGGAGAGGCCACAGAGCGACTGTCTGGGTCACTGGGAGATGACCGCAAAGATCCAGAAGATGCGGATTATGTTCCATCCACACGTGGCCTGCGCCACAGCAAGCGTAAGATCAAGCGGCCGGTGAAGTTGAGTGGCTACCGCCTCGGGGACGAGTCCGGCGAGCCAGGGCAGCCTGGGAAGCGAGGCAGGAAGAGGAAGTACCCTGACACAGAGGCTCGTTGTGAAGACTGTGGCAAAGTCTTTAAGAACCACGTGTTCTTGAAGGTACATCAGCGGACCCATACTGGTAGGAGCATGGATGGTTGTGTGTTTGTGTGTGTATACATCAACATAACATAATTCAACATCAGATGTATACAGTGTTTCTTACTGGACATTTAGATTTAGTAGATTCAGTGATTCAATGTTAACTGTGTCTCTCCTGCAGGTGAGAGGCCCTATGCATGCCATATATGTGGAAAGGACTTCACTCAGAAGCATACCCTCCTGATTCATCAGCAGATGCACACAGGAGAGAAGCCTCACGTCTGCACCATCTGCAAAAAAGCGCTGTCAACCAAACACTCTCTACTGGAACACATGAATTTGCACACAGGTACTCTCTAGCTATAGCTTTTTGTGTCTTGACATCTGAATTGGTAATCAAGATAATAAACTAAAAACTTGCCCTGGCTGCCTCTACAAGATAAAATCATAGCCATACAGCGAGGTGTTCTTATTTCCTCTCCATCCATTGTGGTCAACCCTAGTTTAATATTAATTAAGTAGAGGAGCATCACTCAAGGGTATAGTTGACTACATACATTTACCATATACTGGGCCAATTTCCTCTCAATTGACATTTTTCAAACTGTACTTAAAGCAAAAACTAAGCTGACAAGGTATAGGTATAGGTCTTTTTTTCCCTCCATGACACTGACTTACTTCCCCTCCAGAGCAGAAGCTGTTCAGCTGTGACCAGTGTGGACGAAGCTTCACGCAGAAGCGACAGCTGAAGAGCCACTACAGGATTCATACGGGTCAGTCGCTGCCTGAATGTGCCCACTGCCAGAGACGCTTTCTGGACGCCGCCCAGCTCAAGAAGCACCTGAGAACTCACACAGGTAGATACTTACCTGAATCTTCACCAGGGACACAGTTTTAAAAGATGCTGTTTGTTGTCAAAATATAAAAATCTTGTCTCCATGACCATCTAATTGATGGCACAAGTTCAAGGTTTAAGAACTTCATAAGGCATAAGGCGTTGCAAGGTATTTATAATCTCCTCTGCGTTTTGCTGGATCATGTAGCAAACATAGACCTCCATCTCCTCTTTTGTAGGTGAGAAGCCTTTCACATGTGAAATCTGTGGAAAGTGTTTTACAGCTAAGAGCACCCTTCAGACCCACATCAGAATCCACAGGTGAGCAATTTGATTACTCAGATACATACTAACCAACACATCTAGACAGTATTTTTTGGATTTAAATTGGACCTATAGTCAATATCTTCTATCTTCTATTCACATTCTGTTTTGTGTGTCAATCCATTCTGTGCAGGGGGGAGAAGCCGTACGTGTGCAGTGTGTGTGGAAAGTCCTTCTCAGACGCGAGTGCACACAGACGTCATGTGTCCTCACATTCCGGGAAGAAGCCCTTCAGCTGTTCTGTCTGCAGCCTGTCCTTTGCCCGGCCGGACAACCTCAAGGTCCATGCCAAGACCCACAGCAAGGAGTGGCCCCATGACCCCGACGGGGCCCCTGGGGAAGGGGTGGTGTTGAGCTCAGGGGTGTCGGGCTCGGCCACTGAAGATGTGCGGGGCCTCATCCAGCTGCAACCCTATCAAGTGCCTTCGGGCGATCAGCAGGAGATTCAGCTCGTCGTCACGGGTGACGTGGAGAACATCAACTTTGTGCCTGGCCAGGAGTCAGGCATCAGCATCATCACCACGACGACGACGGAGAGCAATGGAGCGGGCGGCGGGAGTGACCCCCAGGGCCCCCCCAGCCTCACTCTCCTCACCCAGTCGTCGGGGCACCACATGCTGGTAACGCAGGACACGGCTGACCCCAGCGCCCACAACATCCAGACGATCAGCATGGTGGAGGGCCAGGTGGGCGCAGGGGGTGGCAGTGCTGGGCAGGGCGAGCAGATGCACGTCATCACCCTTACCAAAGAGGCCATGGAGCAGCTGCACCAGCAGGCTCGGGTGCAAACGCAGCCAGGCAGCCAGGGGGCGCTGCAGCTTCTGCCCCGCACCACCCAGCTCCTGCAGCAGCCCCACAGCCTTCCACAGCTGACCGTGCCCCCGGACACGACCCCCACGCAGGGGGAGAGGGAGAGCCAGGCCATTCACATCAGCAGCCAGGCCGGCCAGCCAATCTGCATCAGCCAGACCAGCCAGCAGATCCCTAGCCACCACATCCAGGGCCAGACCTTCCAGATTCAGGCCGGCAGCGTCTCCTACCTGTACACCACCAGCCTTGCACCCGACACCTGATCCAGGTGCCTGACCAAGGCATCTACCCCAGCGGCAGCATGATCTTATGAAATGCAAACTGCAAAAGACTGGGAAGTCAAATCCTGTAAAAGACCACTGGTGTAGGGTCACTGGCGGTGTCTTATTTTTTTTTTTATAGGGACCTTCTGTGCCTGTTGCAGTTTTAATGTCATGTCAATGTTAATCAATTTTAAAGTCATGCACAAAAAGTTACATTTTATTATCCTCTTGTTCTTTTTTCATCTGTGTCCTTATGTGATATGAATGTATTCAGGAAAGTTCCATCCAAAACTTGTATCTGTCTAAACAGTTGCCATTTCTGTTCATGAAAGAAGTGAGAGAATGTGTTTTTTTACTGTTAAGATTTATCTTTTAAACAATCAGAGATACTTTGGAAAAGTAAAGAGCCTTCAATCAAATCCACAATCTCTCTTTAATCAACCATAAGATCACACTACATTTCATTCAACTGAAACATTTTCAAAATGAAGTAAATCCCTGCCTCCATTTTAGAACAGGCCACACACAACCAATACAATCAACCCCGTTTCCATGTTTGTGTCTCATTACCAGCCAGAATGAAATGTTGACCACGAAAACAAATGTGTAGTAGATGAGTAATGTGATGCATACTAAGAATCTCAGTCTGTAACAGCAGTTGCAGCCAAAAGTCTAAACCATAAGTTTGTTTTGATCATGCGTGGAGGCTTAAAGGGAACCCATTTATCTCAGGGAGCCAACAAAAGAGTAGAAAAAAACAACACTCAAGCTTTTCTCATTGCCATTCCATTTAGACCAGTTTATTTCCAGACGCGTTTCGGCCTAAGCCATCGTCAGTGTGTGACTGACGATGGATTAGGCCGAAACCCGTCTGGAAAAAACTGGTCTAAATGAAATGGCAATGAGAAAAGCTTGAGAGTGTGTTTTTTTTTCTCCTCTAAGTTAACATTCTTTTACTCAAACCCAAAATCGCATTTATTTGGGAAGTAGAGCACACCTATCCCTACTAATGTGATGCATAAACAGCAGTTTGTGTCCAGACTTCCGTCTATGGTCGCTGCAGGTTGAAGATCAGGTGAGTGCTACACCCATCAGGGAGGCTTGGTAACGGCACCTCAGTGGGGTCCAGACGCAGCTGAGTGAGACTCTGCCAAAAGGGGCATTCAGGACATTAATTAATTAGACTAGTGAATGTCCTGCATCGCAGCCTGATTGCAAAGCAATAACAGATTGAGCTCACAGATGTCTGATGGCTTCATGTAAGCCCAAATAGAATGATCACAAACTGAAGGGTCTGTCCTCACCTGCTTTGACTTTGAGAAGAGCATCTTTGTGTCAGTGTTATTTGTTTGAAATGCTTCTGTGCTGCTGTCCTCTGTGACATCTCTCCTGATGTTTCTGGTAGTCGTACCTGTCACAGGGGACCATAACTCTGTGAAGGCTCTCATTTCAAACCGCTAATTCTGCCTAGAGCATGTGTGAATGTTGACAAACATCATGAACATGGGCTTTGGGAAGGTGAACAGAGCTAAAGCTTTTGAAGCAACTCAACCCTACCTGAGGGAGATGCCCTGGACTTCCTGAGGAAGAGGATGGGGGAGGTCCTAGAACTTCTGCCTGCTGAGATAGAGCCTTCATGAAGTACCTTCCTAAACAAATACCCCCTATGGCATCACCTATCTAACAGTGTGAAACACACACTCTATCACACACTATCAATACATCACATGACCATGCAATATAACGGTACATGTGATTATTTAATAACAGTTGCTTAAATCTGCAGAATTGTGATTACCTGGTGTGGAGGTGCACCTGGTCCCCACACTGACCTGCCTCTGCAGCTGACTGACCAGCTGAAAGGCCTCCTGCTTCAGACCCCTCTCCTGCTGGAGTTTACTCCTCACCTAGAACACACACCATGGTTACACCTCTCCTAGAACACACACCATAGTTACTCCTCTCCTAGAACACACACCATGGTTACTCCTCTCCTAGAACACACACCATGGTTACTCCTCTCCTAGAACACACACCAGTCACTCCTCACATAGAACACTTTAACATCGACAAACCAAATGTACTCCTCACCTCCAACACACCCCAAAATACACCCCCCACTTTTCCAGCCACCACAATTGTTCAACAATGCTCAGCCCTTTTTGCACAACACTCAAACTGGTATTGCCAAATCACTCTCCACTGAAGAAAAAAATCTTAATGGCCTGGCTGTGACAGCATGTGCAGAACATTCAGATTTTCAGCACTGTGCAGGAGCTGTAGCAACCCATGTTAATGTCCCATGTGTGGGTGCATATGTATGTTTGCACACTTCTATTGCACCCCAGTGTTCTGCTGCAGCTATAGCTGACTATGCCTGTGCCTTGTTCTGTGAGAGTTCATGCTGGTGCCCATACATGCATATGAGTGTGTGTAGGCAGTGGTGCAGTCCAGGGTATACGCAGGTTTCAGTCAGCATTGCGTTTACCCAATTCTCTAAACAGGGCGCTTATCCTGTGCTGTATGGGCTGCTTAAAAAAAATTGCAAAATGAAGAGTATACCCACTTCTCCAGGGACCCCTACACCACTGTGTGTAGGTACGGCTTACCTGCTGCAGTTCTGACATGCATATGTGTGTGTGTAGGTACAGCTTACCTGCTGCAGTTCTGACATGCATGTGTGTGTGTGTAGGTACAACTTACCTGCTGCAGTTCTGACATGCATTTGTGTGTGTGTAGGTACAACTTACCTGCTGCAGTTCTGACATGCATATGTGTTTGTTTAGGTACAGCTTACCTGCTGCAGTTCTTTGGTGCTGTGCTGCAGCTGTAGCTGGCTGTGTCTGCGCCCAGTGTGCAGCTGCTCAGTGAGCTCCTGTATGACTCTCTCCCTGTCCTCAGCCTCCTCCTGCAGACGTTGCAGGCTGAATGCGCCTGAGCTGCGCAGCTGCGTACGCATGCGCGCCTCCTGAGTGCAGCCATGTTCCACCTCCTGCAGGCGCTGGCTCTGAGAAGCAGTGGACCACACTGTGTTGATCCCACTGTCATTCAAGTACTCACTTTTTAACCTCCTTATCAACTGCCTGCTCCAATGCCAACTATAGCCAAAAAGTAGTCATGCAAAGCTAATGCAAACTGTAAAATAGCTTCCTAGTGAGTAGATTAGAAATATACTGCGCACAAAACAGCTTACTGTCAGTTATAACTATCAGTTATTCATTACAAAAAGTGAATTAGTTTATTTTGAATGTGACTGGCCTGTTTGGCTATTCTACCAGGTGAGCAACTACTAGCCAGGTAAGCACAAACACAAGGTGGCTGCAGTGCTTTCAGCCTGTGTTTTTCACCATCCCTTTCTCTCTGAATCCATGGACTGTACATTGTCACCTTGTTACTTGTACTTGTTACCTTCAGTTACCTAACAGTTACCTTCACCACCATGTAGGCACTAGTTTTGCTATTCCTAAGAGGGCAGATGAAAATCCGAGCAAACTGCACACGCACTGCCATAACAAGTTCCATCTTGTGCTGGAAGCCTTGCATCCGGCAGTGCCTCAAGCAATGTCACTGGGATGCCTTCACATTCTATCAGGACTCTACCTTAACTCCACGGGACACTTGGGCATCCCTGCCCTCCAGGTAGGCTACCTGTTGGCTGAGCTGCTTCCTGGCAAGGTGGACCTCCCGCTGGCTGTGCTGCATAGCCTCCCTCAGGGCCTCCAGCTCCTGCTGCAGCAGCGCCCCCTGCTGTTCGGATTCTAGCTGCACTTTAACGCCGGCTAGCTGCCGTCGCACTTCCTTCTACACACACATACAGGACAGATTCAAACATTAAAAGGCATTTCCTTCTACACACACATACAGGACAGATTCAAACATTAAAAGGCATTTCCTTCTACACACACATACAGGACAGATTCAAACATTAAAAGGCATTTCCTTCTACACACATACAGGACAGATTCAAACATTAAAAGGCATTTCCTTCTACACACACATACAGGACAGATTCAAACATTAAAAGGCATTTCCTTCTACACACACATACAGGACAGATTCAAACATTAAAAGGCATTTCCTTCTACACACATACAGGACAGATTCAAACATTAAAAGGCATTTCCTTCTACACACACATACAGGACAGATTCGAACATTAAAAGGCATTTCCTTCTACACACATACAGGACAGATTCGAACATTAAAAGGCATTTCCTTCTACACACATACAGGACAGATTCGAACATTAAAAGGCATTTCCTTCTACACACATACAGGACAGATTCGAACATTAAAAGGCATTTCCTTCTACACACATACAGGACAGATTCGAACATTAAAAGGCATTTACTCTACAGCAAATATCAATGGTTGAACAACCTAACATATTGTGAAGGTACCCTATCAATATACATCTCTCCCTTTCATCCTCATCTTCAAGTGAAGTCCAGACTCCCGTCAGGTACCTGTTTGTTGTTCAGGAGCTCCCGCTGTAGTTTTCCTAGAGCAACAGTTTCTCTCCACTGACCAAGAACCTGCCGTTTCCTCATCAGAGCTCTCTGCTGGGTGTTCTCTATCAGGAGGTCCTGCTGCGCCTCTTTCTACACGCAACAGAGAGGAAGGTCAAAAAGAGCAAATAAATGCTATATAAAAGGAGCCAACCTGCATACGGACGTACCAGGCAACCTAATTTCAACATATTATACACACCAAAATCTATAATAAAATGTCTTTGCAAAATAGTTTTCTTTGTTGTGATAAGGAAAACCTCCTGGAATGATGCCAGTGACAATGAGACCTTGGCTCGTGGCCATGTACATTTCTCGGCTTATGTCAGACTTATCCATATCCTGAGAGGAACAGTAGGGAAAGTCACCACACCTGAACCAGAGTCTCAGCTAGATCCTGGGGGTCTTTGGAGGTGCCATACTTCTTCTGCAGCCTGGAGATCCTGTCGACCCCCTCCCTCCGGGCTCTGCTTACCATCTGCAGCACATCCTCTTCCATCTTCTGATGGTAGCCATCTAGTCGTGACTACAGATACACCACAGGAACTTGATTATGAATACAGAGACTAATCAAGCACACAAGGTCATAATGCTTACATACAGCATGTCCCCATATAGTTTATCCTATCCTATCCTATTAGTAACACATATAGCTTAAACACATGTATACTACTATAATGATAACGTTTGGGTTTGGGTACACATGGTAAGTATGGGTATGGATGCACACAAATGCATATCTGTGCTTGGGAGTGGAAGGTCCCCACCTTGAGCTGGAGGCAGGTGGTGAAGAGGTGTCGCACCAGAGCGTCATAATGCTGTCTGTGCTCAAGGCTCAGCTGCTGCTGGAGGGTCTTGCGGTCCTCCTCCAGGTGTGCCAGGCGAGCTCTCAGGGCCGTCAGCTCCACCATCAGCCCCCGACACAGCCCGGTCGCCTGGGAGACAGCACAGGAAACATGGCTCACGCTTTCCTAAGGCTGCAACACACGGTATGACCCATCTCTACACACACACACATATGTGCATGTGCACTGCACACACACAGATTCACACTCAAACTCATGAACATATGATGCACACTTAACTCATAAGAATGTGGATTCAAACTAAAATGAAAAATGATACATCAGAGTACTTTTCTATGGAGCCTTTTCTTACAGAACACAGTTCTCAAAGAGTTGTGTGCTTTTAAACAAAGTGTCTATAAGTGAAAATAATGGACCTGTGACTGGCAATACACACACACCTTACTGAGAGGGTCATTTGACTGGATGTGATATTCCTCCAGGCTCTTCACATCCTAATGAACCAGAAATGAATTGTTATGTGCAGAATACGTACTTACTCAAGTCAAATTTAACCCTTGAGGTCATTTAAGGTTATTTTGGGGTTTATTAATAATTCATTTCATTTCATTTAATAATTTAAAAATAGATGATATATCTCAACCACAGCAGCTCAGCAAAGAGATTGTGCAACACATGCCAGATATCTTTGCAGGCATAGCCCCAAAATAATGTGAAACTGAAATATGCTACATGGCATCACAACAAAAAACTGGTCCAAGTTCACATACAGTATATGAACCCCCTCGCCACCACCCCAGTCCCTTGTCCAATAAATAGTGCCACCATTGTTCTGTGCATGGATCCCCTGCACCTTGTCAATTGCTGAGAACTGCAGTGGTAAGACACACAAACCTATATCTTTTAACTATGCTTTTGTTATGAGCTGTTTTTAACCTTGTAGCACTCTGAGACTCTTTTTGAATGTAGAGCGCAATACAAATAAAATGAATTATTATTATTACATATTATATTGAGCTCATGGCTACCTGTTCCCTTTGGTGGAGCAGTTGGGTCTCCTGCTGCAGGAGGTGCTCATAGAACTGTGAGTAGAACAGGAAGTTGCTCCGCTCACGGCCAATCACATCACACGACAGAGCACCCAGACAGTCCTGCAGATGGGCACTGGAGAGCGATACCTGGAGGACCAGCGCATCATCATCATCCTTGTCTGAATCAGTATCTCCATTATCACCCATATCTTAACCAACATACATACACCATAATCGTCTTCATCATCACCAACTAAATCTCCAACATCGAGGTCATTCAAATCATCCTGAATCATTTAATTCACTATCAATTATCCTCTGTCAATATCACCATCATCTCTGCCTCATCATGATCCTGCCCTCGTACTTCTTCCCTACAGTAGGTTATCAATACACAGTAGGTTATCAATACACAGTAGGTAATCAATACACAGTAGGTTATCAATACACAGTAGGTTATCAATACTGCGGTTTTACCTGCCCCTCAGAGTCCCGTGCTCCTGACAGCAGCTGTTGCACAAAGTTCTCCACAATCAGTGGCCTCTCTGGGGTTGGACAGTGCTTCAGGGAACCTGGCTTCCACACATCTAAATACACACATGCAGGTGGTGGAATATTAGATCAGAGCTAGAATATAAAATCTCTATCTTTTTTGTACAAGTCCTGATGTCCATCCTGACTAACAGAGAGTTTTTATTTGCCCCTGTTGCCATTTTGCTTGCACTAAGGGGGTTCAGGCTCTGGGCTCTTTAAAGCGCCTTGAGACAATTGTATTGTTATGGCGCTATATAAATATGTGTGTGTGATGTGTGTGTGCTACCTGTGGGTAAGGCGGTGTCTTGGCGTGCTCTCTCTGACAGCAGCAGAGTCATCTCTTTGGCCATCTTCCATTGCGCTGCTTTAATCATGTCACATTCTGTGCTCTCCAGCAGCCTCAACAGCTGGGTCAACACACACACAAATATCAACATAGAACCATCTTCATTCTTCTTTTTCATTTCATTTCATTCATTTTTATTTAGTAATGTAATAGCATTTGAATTACATTTTTACTTAAGGACACTTCTGCGCATTAACATTTTTGTCGACACCATAAATGACAGCACAAATACACTTGAACACATCACACATGGATGTACTGTATGATGCAGTGGTTCTTATACCGCACCTCCCAGCTCCTCTGCTCCACCTCCGTGGCTCCAGCAGGGGGCGGCAGAGGCTGGCCATCTACCAGCAGAGCCTCATACTCCCGCTCTGTGCCTAAGTACTGCGCCAGAGCCTTCATACTGGGGTACTGGATCTCCTGTCTGGAATACAGAAACACACACACACACACACACACACACACACACACACACACAAACCATGACCATGTACACCTATTTGGGCTAAAATGATTAGCACTCACAGAAAAACCCAAAGACACACACTCACATTGTAGTGCTGTTGTGTCAACTGGTGATTACAACCTAATTATTGGATGCAGCCCTATCAAAAACAGTAACTTTTTATGTTACTTCATCCTGTAAGCAATGGCAGCCTGTGTCACACAGAGCAGAGCTGTTGTGCACCTGTAGAGCGTGGTGAAGTGCTGGTAGAGAGTAGGGCTGTGGATCTGCTGTACGCCTAGTCTATGGCAGCCCCAGCTCTCCTTCACTGTTTCCAGCTGCTTCCACAGAAGCAAAAACCCTCTCTGCTGCTCCAGGCCAAAGGTAGGGTCTTTCTGTCTCTTCACAGAGCAGTCCCCATCACCCTCAGCAACAGCACATTCTTCAGGCTCCTACAGAGATAAGTTTGTTTTGTATTTCATGAAGAAATTCTGGGTAAGAACTATGTCATAAATGTGTCTGAAATATAAGACCAACTATATTTTCACACCTAAGTCCTATTTTGTAGAGCATTACAACAGTATGTCCTATAGCCCTTATGGTGAATACTTGTATTTTAAGGGACATACAAAACGATGGGTACTCATTTACCTGAATTGACATTTTCTGCATAGCATCTGTACCCGGTTCCGTCATCTCCAGCTCAAGAGGCCACGCCTCCTGCTTACTGCTCAGCACCTCCTCCAGCAGCAGAGACACGCCCAGTAGCTCTCCATTGGCCACCTGACGGCTGCTCTCATCCAACCCGCTCAAACACAGCTGGTATGGGTGATAGCAGAGACAAACAGTAATGAAGAAAGGTTCAGACCATTGACACACAGCTGGATAACAGCATCAATTGAGACCACCCCCCCCCCCCCAACTCTCACTGACAAAGAGGACACGTGTTAGAGGACCCAAGTTAGTCAAAATACACCAGAATACTGTAATGGATGTGGTGTTTCAAAAAGAGGGCAGAAGACAACAGAGATCATACAAACAAACCACCATACTACAAATGCACTATACCTGCATGCAGAACTCTATGGATGGAACGTCCCAAACATCTAGTGGATGAAGACCATGGCGCAACACAAACCATCTCCATGGGAACAGTCTTTGTGCCTGCAACAGAACCACTTCACTGTGGGCTCATTCCCATTCATATGGCCTAGCCTTATATACCTGTGAATGTAACCTGCACCTTGGTACAGACATTCACATAAGATCAGACACTGACCTGGGGTCAGGAAGTATCCCTCTGACGTAAACATAACTCACCTGAGGGCTTTGTGGCTCCAGAGGCTGGGGCAGAGGCAGCTGGTAGCTCTGGTCACTTCCTCTCAAGCTGTCACTCAAGAGGGGGAGGGCGTGTCCCATGTTGTCATTCACTGTATGACAGGCAGCAGTGTTGCCAGTGGACAGGAAGGTTTTTCTTAAAGAGGCAGATCAAATTACTTGTCAACATGTAGGGATACACAAGCAACAGTGTGCAGTACATTTGCACATTTGCACTACTCAAACAGGAGTATTTTAACATGAACCAAACACTTTATCCAACCTTAAAGAGGGAGTTTTGTTTTGGTGAGTAAAGTCCCTGCACAGAAAGGTAAAATACAGTTTGTATCAGGTGATGCTGTCTATAGTATAGATCCTCTGAGTTACCTGACCATGCGACGCGTGGCTGCATCAAAGAGCAGGAAGAGCACCTGTCTGCGCAGCTGGAGCAGATACCCTACGGCCTTTGGGTTGCGGGGGTCACGGAGAGAGTCCATCTGTTGCTGAATATCCCAGAGCTCAGCACCTTAAGAGCACATCAACATTACAGCAAAACACCTGGAGAAGGAGCACAGAGCAGGAATTCAAGAAGAAGGGGCTGACGTGGAAACAGCTGGAGAGGTTGACTCAGGACAGACGAGGGTGGAAACAATTCATCAATGGCCTATGTTTCGAGAGGAATACAAAGGTCTAACTAACTAACACTACAGCACTGAGACCCGAGCCCCTCAGCATAAACAGACTCTATAACACAGAGTACATCTGAAATGACATCATGCCAAATCCCAGCTCACATCAGGAGCTTTGACACACTCTTAGATTAATGCCAAAAACATGCAGTCTGCCATCCAGTTTCAGTTCTATTCTATGGATTTGACAGTTGCCACTTGCATTAAAAAAAAACATGCACTATATCATCTAATTGCCATTTGCAGTCATGTACACAGTCAGTGATCTCTTTATAGAAACCTGGTTTGCATACACACAGAATGAACGTCAAGCGATGCAGATATCAGCTGTACAGATATTAACTAAACAAACTTGAACAGAGCCTCGCAGGTACAGTATAATGAGTGCTCTTTGAGTGAAAGGGAGAGGGGGTTGTGAGCAGACGTACTGATGCTCTCTGTGCTGCCCCAGCTTGCTGTCAGAGTGTGTTGGCTGGTGGAGCTGAGCAGAGAGGCGGAGTTCCCCAGGCGAGCGAAGCTGATGTTGTAACACACAATGTCATGAAGAGCAGATGCAATGTCCAATGCGTGCTGAAGTGCCCTGTTGCATGCCTGGGAGACACACATGCACTTAGAAATACACAAACACAGAGATACAAATACACACTTAAACATAGTATCTCATGCACATACAGTTTATTCATTATATATAATGTACACATAATATATATTCAACATTCAAAATGTGATATTCTAAACAGTATGTATTGAATGAGAGCATTAACATGGGCTTTAAATCTAGGGAATGATCAGTGTGTATTTGTGGTGACTGTGATCAGTGTGTACAGTGATTTGCATGTTGAAAGTGTACGTGTGTTTCGGATGCAAATTATGGTCGGGTGCATGTATGATGGCAGCCCACCTTCTCCTCCAAGCCTCGGAACATGAGCAGTGTCTCTGTGTAGTGTGGCAGGAACCACAGGTTGAGGAGTACAGTTCCATCTGCTGACAATAGAGCTCTGGGACGCTGCTGGAATTCCCTGGTATGGTATGACACACACACACACACACACACACACACACACACACACAATCACACACACACACAAACACACACACACACACACACACACACACACACACACACACACACACACACACACACACACACACACACACACACACACACACACACACACACACACACACTATCTCTAGAGGCTCTCACAGCTGATGTCTTTAGTCTTATGGTTAAGGTTACAACCCAAAAGTCACGCCAAAGTGGAACAGTAGTTAAAGCCTAAAAGGAAGTTTCTGTTTACTAGCATGCAACTTAACCTGGTCCTTTCACATGGTAATACATTATATAACTACAATCAATCCCTTTCTGGAGTATCAACTCAACCTTTTGAGTGAAGTTATCTCACAAGTTACAAGATCTAGAATTACATTGGAGCAAGTAAAATAAAACACCAAAATAAATACGATAAATAAAGACAAATCTTGTGTATGTATAGTAATTCCAGACTAATGCCTACCTGGGATCTGTTCTCAGTGCCTTCTCTGAGTCCTGGTTTGATTTGGCTTCATTGGGTCTACCAAACATGAAGTGTTTTTCGCAGATGGTAGGAAAGTCTTGCAGAAGTAATGTCAGGCTGTGGTACAGAGCAATTATCTGTGCTCTGACACAGCACAGAGACATGCTATTACTGAACCTGCAGGGTGTGTGCAAAAACAAAGACGTTGTCATTAACACGCATCTAAGTAACAGGAACATTCATTTAAAAGGTTTTTAGGCAAGATGCCAGCCTTTCATCATGTCTCGCTCTTCCAGCTCCTGGCCTCCTGAAGAAGCCCCAGCGTCCACAAGCTGAAGCTTACTCACTTTGAACAGAACTCTAGGATCAGCTTCCTCTTGGTCTTTGCTGCTTCATCCTGTGGTGAGTTTATGGAAGTAAGCTCTCAGTCAGTCCTGATTATAGATTACTATCAGTGTAAAGGATAGCTAGTTTCAGCTTCAAGCTGCTTAAAGGTGATGTAGTGAGGTCAGCTCTGCCTCAGGTACTGTTACTAACTGGGTTCTGCATGAGGGATCCTGTAGCCTCTCTCCGCTTGATGAAGGCATTCAGCATCTCATCTCGTGGCCTTGTCTTCTCCAGCTGGATAGACACAAATGACTCTGCAAGTCTAAATAAATGATCATGCACACACACATACAGAGTGAGAGAGAGAGAGAGGGCGAGAAAGAGAGAGAGAGAGAGAGAGAGAGAGAGGGAGAGGGAAAGAGAGTCAGTCAGTTACTGTAATGGTAAGGCACAGAATACCCATTCAAATCCTTTTTTTCACTGCTATTGTATATTCCTCTGACCTGTGCCTGGAGTCTGATGCATGACCTCTGGAGTCTGATGCATGACCTCTAAGTCCCTTACTGGAGGGGGCACTTTCCTGTGGGCCTCCGCTCTCACACTGAATCTGCATCTGAAGGGGAAGGAAGATACTAATTCTAGTCCACCACAAATATACGCATACGACCACAGGATTCCTAAAGCCTACCAATGTGGTGGGTGTAAATATAGTTAGAGAAAAGCCTACCTCCTGTGATCCTGCAGCAACTTCTGCCCAATAGCATAGGGAGGCTTGCTTGACTGCGCTAATTAAGGCATTCTTTTGTGTTACCTGGCACGCCAGGGTCACCTGCAGGTTTTCAATGCCTGACCCATTCAGGAGCTGTGAAAAATTGCAAATTATGCACAATTGTCATATAATTATATTTTCATCCATACATCCACACACAGATATTGTACTCACTCACTTGTATGACTGCCTCCCGAGTGTGGAAGCTGAATTTACCAATGTGGTTGGCATCAAGCTCCTGAATGGCCAGAGGCAGACTGGAGGGGGCATATCTGCCAGGGGGATAGGAGAGTTTGCATTAGGGGGGCATCAGGTGGGCACCAAAACTACATTTACTGTAGAGTGTAACTTTAATGACTAAAACTAATGATCCAGTGTTTATTCTGTTCTGAATCAAAATTGAGAATGGCCAGTGTAGGGTGTCAGATGGTTTGTCTCCCCTGGTCTCCTTTCCCTCTGCCATGAATTTATAAAACCAGAAGCTGAGCATCACCTGTCCACACTGGTGCTGTCCTCCAGCAGAGCGGTGATGAACATTGGGCTCTGTTCTGCCACATCCTTCAGCACAGCAAACTCAAACTGAGCTGGTCGCAAATGCAGGTGGAAATCATCAAAGCCCAGTTCCAGAGCTGAAGCTTTGTATAACCTTCAAACACACAGAGAAACAGTTCCCTTTAGGGTTCCTTTCAGCTAGAGTTTGAAAATGCAGTGGTTGCTGTTACTATTTTAAAGATACAACCGTTGAGAAAAAGTAAAAAAGATGTATGAATGTTGCCTTAACTGTGCAAGATGCTCGCTCTCAACAGTAGCTTCTAGCAGCCGATGGCGTATGGTGACCAGCTCCAGAAGCTTAGAAAACGTCTCAACACCAAGAAGCTGTCTGTCCCTCTCAGACCTTATCTCATTGTCTTCTGCTGACCTCAAAACAGTCAAACCCACATCCCTCACCAGAAGGGGGTCCTCAAAATACACTCCTGAAAACAACTGACAAAAAAGACAAAAGATACATCTATTTATGATATATTACTTTTTTCTGTCAGTTATTCAAAAATGATTAAAGGTTATTCACTGCTGTGTGTGTGTCTACCAACAACATTCCTTAACACTATGAATATAAAGGGACTTGCAAAAGACATGCAAAACCTCTGAGTGCAAATGTCTGAGTGCTTAAACCTACATCCTTTTGGATCTGAGGACTGTAGGAGGCCCCGAGTGGAGCCTGGGTGTGCCAGTAGCGCAGTGCCTGCTTCAGCAGCCTCTGTTCCAGGGCCACTCGCTCTGGAGCTCCCTTGGCTCCATGCAACTGACAGAGATCAGCATGGGCCTTTCCCAGAGCCTGGTACACCTGCCGGGCTTGGCACAGAGAGGGGTGGACCTCCAGCAGGAAAACACCCTTCAGGGCAGGACTGTAACCACGGACACATACACACACACACACAGAGAGACAAACAGCAACCATGACAAGGGATAATAAGCTTGAAGCACAAACATCACTCGCCTCTTTGTCATTGCTACTAGGATGTAAATTGTACCTGACAGAAACACACGCACACACTTTTACTTTAGAGCATCGCTGTGCAAGTGAAGTACGAACCTGCCCCCACAAAGAGTCACAAGCTGTTTTGGGGTATAGTTTGGGGGCAGGCCAAACCCCAGAGCGGCGACCCTCTCCTCCTTTCTCCACACACGCTGGAGGTATCGCCGCTGCTCATCAATCTGACAAGAAGCACACAAACATGACCAAACATGTCTGGGCAAGCACATACCCCTGGTCAGTACCCCTTAACAACGCCAATCTTACTCTGAACACATTATTTAAAAATTGGAGCACATTTCATAACACAAAAGTGACCAAAAACAAGAACAAGAAGAACTACTACTCCCACTAAGGGTCCCTCACCTGGTGGTCCAGGACATGTTTAATGAGCTGCTGGTGTGTCTGCAGGCAGACCAGCTCCTCCTGGTAGGCCTGCACGCAGTACAGGGCTGTGGGGTCCAGCTGAGGCCGGCGGTGGATGATGTCTGTGATGACTTGGGCCATGGCAATCCTCTCCTCTGAGTCGGTTACATGTTGGTATGCCTCAAAGTAGCAGTTAAGCAGCTGAACACACACACACACACACACACGCACACACACACACACACACGCACACACGCACACACACACGCACACACACACACACACACACGCACACACACACACACACGCACACACGCACACACGCACACACACACACACACACACACATACACACACACACAAAGAGTTGCATTTCAGTTGAGCACCAAACAGCTACAGATATTACATTCCAAAGCCGGTCTGTTCTGTATTGTCTTTGTGTATTGCCGCTTGGCTAAGCAATCACAAACCTGTCTTGATAAAAAATGAGTGAATATTGAGAGAGATTACTTCCTCCAACAGCTGAGTACCTGCATCTTGTTCTCTATAAAAGCCGCCTCACATGTCCACAGGTCCAACAACACAGCCTGGCGATCCACGTCCATCCCAGCCCAAGAGTTCTGGTCCGGCTTAGACTGACCCGATGCCTCTGACCTCTCTAAAGGAGGAGAGAGATTACACGACAAAGACAAGCTGTCACCCTTAAATCCTCATTGAGAAAAGCTATCATTATGCACCAAAAAGAACACAAACATGTGAAATCTGTGACTATGACTTAAAATAAAACATTTACAGTGAACAACACGTCTTAAGAAGCTGTCTGAGGTACTTCATTGAACATAATCCAGGATTAGTGCGTGGCAATTTCGTTGTTTAAAATTCTACAAATGCTGAAACTAAACGTAAACAGATTTCCAAACCTCCATAATCCCTCATTTGAGCTCCATCTTCAATTGACAGACTTGTCAGGTATCCACTCTCCCCTCCAAATCCACAGTTACACCTACCAGGTGACTGAATACATTATGAATGGCTTCATTATGTCACTGAGTAAGTCTTTCCTACCTGTGCTCCAGGTCTGGGTGTAGTGGGAGGCCATGAGGAGGAGGGTGTGCTCCAGCTCCTCCAGGTCTCTCAGGGCTGCGCTGTACACCACAGACAGACCCCTCTGGTCCTGCGTGCACACATGCCTCCCCTCTCCACTGTAGTAGTCATGGTGGTTATCCACCTCTGGGAACTCCATGAACTCGGAGCAGTGGACCTGTACACACACACACACACACACACACACACACACACACACACACACACACACACACACACACACACACAAACACACACACACACACACACACACACACACACTCACACACACACAAACACACACACACACACACACACACACACACAAACACACACACACACACACACACACACACACACACACACACACACACACACACACAAACACAAACACACACAGACGCACACACAAACACACACACACACACACATGTATAAACATACACATGCCATGTGCCTGTGGTTGTCTAAAAACAGGACTGCTTATCTAGGGTGAGATGCCTATATTAAAATCTCATTCACATCAATCAGAAGCTGCACCAATCTGACCCTGTGGCGGCACACCCTTTTTTTCTGAGATGTGAAACAAACATTGGACCTCAGCTTCATCCTCATGACTGAGTCTGTGCGCATTTGCTACCGTGTCTCACCTGGTAGTCAGTGGGTGTGCTGTAGATCTGGTGATGGGACCCAATACCGCCTTTGGTCCCCGCGTCTCTCCTGACTGCACTCATCCACCCCCACTCCTCCTTTCTGTTTTTCAGCTCTCCTCCCTCCATCACCACACCTGCTGTGTCAAAGGTGAGTGTCCTCTCCACAGATCGCATGTAGTTCAGCATGTTCAGGCAGGCATTCTGTAACCAGCAAGGGAACAGAGAAGTAAAACTCAGATTATTATTAAGTCCTCTAGTTTCCATATGAAACCTTTCCCAATATCCAGTAGTTGGCAATGGGGATCTTGAAAGCTAAAAAGTACTTTGACAGTTTAAACTCTCGAAAACAAGGTAAAAGATATTTTGGCTACAGCAATCACACTTCCTCCTGAGGCAGTACTGCTCCCTTCACCTGTAGCTCCCGCATCCTGAGGTAACGCAGGTATACCAGGGAAAGGTAGGCCCCTCTTGCCTCCGCTGAGTCCACACCTCCATCCCCAAAGTACTCCTCAAGTCCCAGGAGCTCAGTGCTGCTGCCAAGCCTGAAGTGAAGGACAGCCAAATGGAGAAATGGAGAAGAGATTGACAACAAGTAGGTGTCCAATCCTAAAGTTAAATGGTCAATATATAAGGATGAGGCAAATACACAACATTACATTCAAATAGTCTTCACCACTAGAATGTGGACCTTGTTTTAAAATGAACTGAGAATGAAAAACAAAAGGTCATTAGAAGACCAAAGATTTGTATGTAACTTTACCCATACCTGGGCTTCCTTAATCCTTGTTTGTTTTTTTGCAGAGATAACCCACCATGTTTACCCATGGAATCCTGATGGACAGATAATTGTTCTTAAATAAATGCGACAATTAAACGGGTCAAGACACAAACCTGCATAGATACATAACAGAGACTTACGTTTAAATTCACTATAATCTTATCTTTCTAGTTACTGCTCAGGCCACATCAGTAATTAGTCTACCTGAGAAGTAAGAGCAGAATTGTACAGACTGGTCCATATCTGTGAAGCACTGTTTCCTCCTGTGGACTTTGGGTCCAGTGTGAAAGGTTCCGCACTTTCAGGCTTCACCACAAAAGAAGTATGCTGCCTCAAAGCCTCCATAGCTTTGTCATGATCTGACAACTTTTGAAAAAAGGGTTTCAGCAAAAAAAGACAGGGGAAAGAAATCTGATTTGAAACAGAAACTGTTTAAAGAAACTCTAATACCTTATCCTGAACTAATAGCAATGATGCAGCTGTCTGGACCACTCTCTGACATTTTAGCCACTGCTATTAAATCAGTACCAGCATACCTGACAACCCTTGGACAGAATCTGCAGAAGCTCATCCAATGAGTTCTGCTCCTTCAGCTTAGTGATGAACTTTTGCTGCCAGGGGTCAAGCTTAGGCTTAATCTGTTTGACAATTAAAAAATGGGATTTGAACATGTAGGGGATATATAGAATAGAATAGAATAGAATATATTTATTTTTCATTTCATTTCAGTGTAATTGAAAAGTAAAAAAACAAAAACAATACAAATATATGCAATATAACTATACAGATTTACACTATAAATACTCATCTTAAGAAAAATTGTTGAATAATTGAATTCATATATGAATCAGATGAGGTGGACCTGGGACCAAACTCAAGCGTGTGTCTCACCTGAATGAAGGGAACCCAATTGGCCTCTTTCCTCAGGGCCGGCCCGGAGCCCTTCCTCCCCAGCTGTCTCTCCACTGCCTCAGTGCTTCCATACTGCACCAGGGCCCTCGCCTCCTCCTGCTCCTTGAAGATCCCCCGGAACTCCTGAGACACCTACCGCAGAATCACCACCATCACACCACAGAATCACCACCATCACACCACAGATAAATAGCTGCATCTGTAGAATCACCACCATCACACCACAAATAAATAGCTGCATCTTCAGAATCACCACCATCCCCATAACACCACAGATAAATAGCTGCATCTTCAGTTCATTTCGATACAATTTCAATGAAGGAAGATTGACAACCACCCGCAGTGGGTCTGGGAGGGCAACGGCATCCATGTTTTATATCTTATTTTTAAAGGTTAAACAAATATATATACATTTTATATTTTATTTCTTTTTTTGCACTTTGAATGAGTTAGCTTGAACTCTTTCTATTTTCGATGGTATTATGTAATAATAATAATAATACATTTTATTTGTATTGCACTTTACATCATACAGATCTCAAAGTGCTAATGTGTATGTATGTATAATGTGTATGCATACCAATCTGAAGAGCTCCATCTCATCAGCAGGGGTCCTAAGGTCCTGAGTATCACACTGTAGCCGGAAGTGGGACACGAGGTACTGCAGCTGCTTTTGAACCTGGTCCAGTCTCAGCATATGAACAGGAATCCCATTAGCTGAAGACACTCCTGTTGGAGATGGCATGGAATACTGTTGAACCTTTCATCAGAAAACCCATAGACTGTGTACACAAAGTGTCACCCTACATGACAACCTGATACTTTGCAGCACAGTGAGGTTTAAAGATAAGTGAAGGTAGATTAGAAAGTGTGTTTGCAGGCTCGTGACTCCTTCGAGGAGATATATCACACCTGCCAGCTGTTTAGTAGAGGAAGAAACAACATCTACTTGAGTCATTCCTGACCCCATGTCTTTCCTCTCACTTGCAGGTAGGTAATGGAGAACCTGTGTGAAAAACATCAGAGAGATCTTGTTAACCATAACCACATCTTTGTCATAATAAGATGCCCATAGTAAAAATGGCTCATAAGATTAAACATTGAATATCCTACCATAGAATGAGAAAATCTTCTGGATTTCTTGTCTTTGCAAAAAAGGACTTACCGTACAATACTGACCATTGATGCCCCTGAGGGGCTCTAAAATAATCCAATCATTTAGTTAAGTGTTCACGCATCTAAAATCTAACAACTTGGATTTCAATACTTTAGCGTACAAGGCTGTTGCGGCGCTTCCGTGTGCTGATGTGATTGAATGACGACTGTAAGTAGTTTCACCCCCATTAAGCTTTGCATTTGTGGTTAATGTGTAATGCTGCACTTAATGTTCTGGAAAAATATGATTATGCCTTCCCTCTTGAGTCCAGTATGTTAGCGTGAGTTATCATTTAAGTCTGTGCTGTTTAATGCCTTAGTTTAGCTCTGCCTTCTGTTAGCGTATCTGTGCACCGTCAGTGTGTGTGTGTCTACTCTGTGTCTGTGTATAAGCACTCCTGTGTGTTCCCTGCTTCTGCGTGGCTCTTTGCTCGGGAGTCCCATTAATAAACAACAATCCCGGGATCGTGTGGTGTATGGGATATGGGTGCTATCTTTGAAACCAGAGATCTCTGTGTCCGCCTCCATTCTTCTGGACTAGCTTGCCACAATATTCCCATGTCATTAGAACATTAAAAGAATCAGGATGTTCAGCAGCATGTCATAAATTCAGATCACAAATTGTCCCCATAACCTTAAGTAGTCTACGCAGGAGTAACCTGACCACCTCAGCAACAGCAGATTATTTAAGTATTTCAATCAATGATGTCTATGATGTGAGCCTTCCATTGAAAAATCCAGCAGTTGAGATAACTCATATGTTCATGATTATACAAAAGCGGGACAACTCTCGCACCAGGAAGATAAATGAGGTGATGTTGGTGCTCCAGAGAGAAGACGGACAATGATGTTAAATAACTCCTAGAATAACACTGAGATATGGCAATACCTGGCTTCTTGTAAGCTGTTGATGTTTTGACATAACGTCTTTGTGTGTATCTGTATGTCTGTCTAGTTTTCTATAAATAAATTCAGTTTGAATGTCTGTACTTCTAAGGTTTTTTCTTTCTAAGGGCTATTTTGTTTGTGTGTTTTCTTACTGTATTGTATCCTGTTTGGAAATGCCTCTATGCCTGCCAACAAACAGCTGGAGATGAATAAGTGATTATTTGCAGTAATGTGCGGGTGTCTGTACCTGCAGAAAGCTGTGGATAGATTTCAGGGAATGCAGGTGGGTCACCAGCCACTGGAGGTATATGGCCACATCTTCCTGAGAGAGCGTGATGTTCGGGCCCACTCTGCGTGTCAGGAGTCTCTCTCTGGACACGGCCAGCCTGTGTGCTCGCTGCACTGCATCTTCATATTCCTGCACCAGCAAGTCCATCTGTCCCTGAGGACACAAACATAAAAAGGTGTCTGGCATGTAGGAGTGTGCAAATGTGTTCTCTGTGAAGGTGTGCTTTTAAGAAATGTCCACATTTTCACAGTTAAAAGGTGCTACTTTATCATTATTAGGTTTGCATTGGGGAATCGCCTTCTTCCTACTGCCTACTGTCACTGTGAGGATATTCTGTATTTTTTTTCCAATGCATGGCTCTGACTCCATAGCTGGGTAAGATGGTCTGTTCACAGTCTTCTTCATCGTTTCTCTTCTGCTTTTACAAAGCAAAAATAACACCACATTTCAAAGTAAAAATGTTATACTAGGCCCATGGTTTCAAACTTTGTTCTGAGGTAGACAGAGCTATATGTATAGGTGCTGATTAATCCCAGTTTCTCTAAGATACAAGTAGGGCGGGCTCCAAGGAAAAAAGGTTGGGAACCACTGTACTAAGCAAAGACCGCTTCAACTTTTACTTGTCATGGTTTACCTTGTACAAAGGATACAGCTGTTCTAAGACTGTGGAGTGGCGACAGAATCTTCTCCACCTCAACATTAGCAGGTGCTTGCATTGAGTCAACTGATGGGAGCGGTCCAAGTAGTGCTGGAAAGGAAACGATTTTTAAAGAATGTTTTACATTCATGTATTATGAGCAAAAATATATGAAAAGAATAAATATGAGCAGCAAATATATAACCCCAAATCAGAAAAAAATGGGAGGGTATGTTAAATCAAAATTAAAACTGAAAACAGTGATTTGTGAATTCTCTTATTTGATGTTTTACCTCAAATACCTCAAAATAAACACCATATTTCAAAAAAAGTTGGGACAGTGAAGCCTTTATTACTTTATAATGTTGCCATTCCTTTTCGCAACACTTTAGGGACGTTTAGGGACTGATGGCACCAAGTGAGGAAGCGTTTCAGGTATAACTTGGTCCTATGTCCCATTCTTCCTGCAAACAAGTCTTAAGGTGTGCAACGGTATGGAGTCTTCGTTGTCGCATTTTGCATTTCAAAATGCACCACACATTCTCTATGGGGGACATGTCAGGACTGCAGGCAGGCCAGTCCAGCACCCGCACACCCTTCTTCCTCAGCCATGCCTTTGAAATGTGTGCAGAATGTGGTTTTGCATTGTCTAGTTGAAATTTGCATGGGCTTCCCTGGAAATTATGTCGTCTTGTATGCAGCTCCAAAATCTCTATGTACTTTTCGGCATTAATGCCATCACAGAAGTATAAGTTACCTTTGCCAAGGACACTGACACAACCCCATACCATGACAGACCCTGGCTTTTGGACTTGTTGCTGGTAACAGTCTGGATGGTTCTTTTCTTCTTTGGTCCGGAGCACAGTGTTTCCACTGTGTGATGGTCCATCCCAGATGCCCAGAGATGTCGACGGAGCTTCTGGACACGGTTAACGTGAGGCTCCCTTTTGGCAGTTAAGTTTTAACTGGCATTTGTGGATGTAACTATGTATTGTAGCGCTTGACAAATGTTTGCCTAAGTAATCCTGAGCCCATGTGATTATATCGCTTACAGATGAATGACGATTCTTGATGCAGTGCCTTATGTTGGATCGGAGACCACGGTTATTCAGCTTAAGCTTGCACCCTTGCCCTTTATGCACTGAAATTCCTCCGGGTCCTTGAATCTTTTAATTATGTTATGCACCGTGGAGGGTAAAATATCCAAATCCCTTCTTATCTTTCTTGGGGGAACATTGTTTTTAAACATTTAAATGATTTGCTCACACGATCCTCGGCTTATCTTTGCTCCTAAAGGACTAGGCCTTTCCTGGATGCTGCTTTTGTACCAAATCATGATTTCAATGACCTGTTGACATCACTTGTTTCAAATCACATCATTATTTAATTATTCTACCTTATTACTACCCCTAAATTGCCCCCGTCCCAACTTTATTTGGAATGTGTTGCAGGCCTGAATGGCAGGAATGGATGTTTACAAATGAAATGAGGTTGACCAGACAAAACATGAAATATATTTTGTTCATACTGTCTTCAATGAAATACAAGTCAAGGTAAATGTATAAATCACTGCTTTCATTTTTTATTTGCATTTTTCATACCGTCCCCTCTTTTTCCTGATTTGGGGTTGTAACTAATACATTTGTTCAAATTGACAACCAGTCATGAGCTCATTCACTCCCAAAAAACAGTTCACAACTTGTTTCATGTTTCAGTTATGTTTGCACTATGTCAGTAATGCAGATTATGCAGTAAGAACCTTGAAATAATTGGTCATGAATCTACAGCTGAAGTGCCCTTGAGCAAGGCACCTAACCCGGATCACTGCTCCCCGGGCGCCGCCAAAGGCAGCTCACTGCTCCGGGTTGGTGTTGTGGTCAAAATGACTTACAGACAACTGGAGTGGTACTGCAGATTTATTAACGATATCGGGAGCATTGTTACAAGCAATCCATGTTCATGAAATGTCCCACAACAATGCCCATCAGTCTCTGGGCAAACTGAGCTCTTATACCTAAAACCCCTCCCTCGGACTAATAGCTACACTGTGGCCACCTTGTCCTCCACTATAGATAAGACTATTGACATAGGATCCCCTTACCCCAAGTCTTGACTAACTCTCTCAGCTCATCAAACCTTACCCAACAGGTCAAACAGAATACATGGCCACACTAAGTTACCAATTCAATTTATGTTATCCTATGGAATCCTATACTAACCTACTTAATTAAATGTGAAACATATATTTTTTTTCCCACAGTGTAACTTAACTTCACTGTGTGTGTTCACTGGGTGCTGTGTGTGTCACTTCCCTGGTGGGTCAAATGCAGAGGTGGAATTCAGAGTGTGTGTGTGTGTCTACACCACCTCTGCCATGTGTCACTTTCACTTCACTTCACTTTCATTATTCACTCTGGCAATCTTTAACATCTGACCCAAGCCTGTAAGAGGTAGGCTACATTTCTTCCACTTCTCACCTGGTGCAGCAGAAGAGGAAGACTCTCAGGTGTGTATTCCCGATTGATACAGCTCTCCAGCTCATGCTGAATTACCTCAGTCTGTGACACCAGAGGTCGTGCAGCAGGGACCTATTTCGCATGCCACATTTGACGGACAACCAGAATAAAAAATATGTTCACACCAGGTTGGCATTATAGACTAGTTTCAATCTAAAGCATACATTCAACTAACCTGCAGGAGTCTTTTAAGGCTATGTTCTCTCTCCACGCGGAAATAAGAAATGTCTTTGGGAATCAGAACGGAGCTATAATGTAAATAATCGAAATATTATATGTGGCACTTACTGGACATAATTAGTTATTCAACGAACAGATTTGATCACATGTCAACTCCTCCATTGTGTTTGACCATACCAGTATGATTTTGCAGTAGTTCCCTGAACAAATACGTTCTCCGCGATATCTGTTCGAAGTGCATCCAACTGAGCGGCCAGCTCTGACTCAATCTGCTCCACGCGCACCGATGCGGACACTTTGTATGTCCTGGTTCTGGACATGGCTACGTTCAAATTCTAAGAGGAAACGTGGTCCGACTGTACATTTGCTAAACCTGCCTTAAAATTGTTCAAATTGTGAAAGTGCTTGTCAAAGCAAAGCGTGAGCCTACTCTGTTTTAACTTCCCACTAATGAGCAGACCCTCAGTGCTTCACTGCTACTGTCCCGCGCGCTTCCTAAGTGGTGTTTGCTACAGAGTATCCATGGTGACCACTTAACAGCAAGCCATGAATGAAGGTAGTTCTCTCGAGCTTTAAATTGGAACTTGATGTTCGTGAATGCTTTCTTAGTCTGTTTTCGGTGCAACTTCTGTATTTCTTTACCTGAAGTTTAAGTGACACATTTGGTCTTCTTTCACATTATCATAATCAATCACTGTTTTACTTAATTGAACACTAACATTTTTTTTTTTCTACCACCACTGACATGGACATATACCTATTGACAATGTATAAAACATCTGAATTTATTTAGCCTATAACATTTCAGACAGGTGAAAATGTGTAGCAGTCTACAGTCTACATTCTAACCAACATAGCCTACCCACACAATAGCGTGGACTCCCATTGAAGGAGTCAACTAGCAGTAGACAAACTATTGTCTCTGTGCTGTTAATGAAAGCATCCCTCACTAGCTGGGTTTCCATCCAACTCATTCGCATATTGTAAGCGCTTCATGAAGATTCAGCTAAAGAAAATGCAAGTGTGCAAGTGTGTTCCATTCGCTGAGTTATGCGAATAAAACTGGACACGCTCCTTATCAAGGGAGGAGTTCTGAACTGCTGTAGCCTAAGCTTGTCAGGGCAACTTTAACGGACCTAATAAAATTGCAACAAATGCGAATTTATGCGTAAATCTGTTTGCATTTTAGTCGCATTAGGATACTCTGAAAATCGTTAATCCACCCCCACCCGCCTGCGCTCGATCTCTTACTGGATTTAGAAGAGTTTATGCGAATTTCAAGCACGTAGGCTACACTGCGGATGTCCTGTTGGAATAATCCAAATTTGTTTTAAAAGTTGGATGGAAACCCATGGGAACCATATTGCTGCGAGAGCTACTGTCTGAAACCAGTAGTCAATTAATGGACAATTTAGAGTAGAGGCCTAAGGTGCTTGGAGAACTGTCTGGGCGTGGTGGTCACAGAGCAAGAACCTACTCTACTATACAGCCTTAAGATAATTGGAGGACATGGACTTTAACTCACCTCACTTCACCTCACATAGCCTATATGGGAGCTACCTTTGAAAAATGCTCAGTTGTTGGTAGCGCTCTGCTGTGGAATACTGTTGAGTTTACAGAAAAAGTTTACAAATATTTTTTTTTTAAATAAAATAAAAAACTCTCCAGGTAGTCCGAAACTGCGGTGCCTCTTTGACTAAATAGCCTCAAAGGGGCGCTGCTGTGCTGCGATTACAGAGGAATATTATCCGCACATTACAATCGGATTATAGCCTAAATGAGAATATTGCTTGGGTATCAGGGGATGATGAGTCTGTGCATACAGCGGTAAATACGAGCAGTTATCTTTTCACGGTAGGGTTAATTTAATGGTAAATAATTGGCCTATGACCAACTCAAGTGTTTCCTTTCTGTTCTTGAGGTTTTTGATATGATCAGACATTGTAGACCCGGGGCCGTCCTCACAACCACACCGAGTGTACTAACGCTGCAAAAAAATATCAACAAACACACGACCATAGATGACAACATTAAAATGAAAGACCATGCTATACGCTTGTTTATCTTGTTGCACCAGATATGGTCCGGGACTATTCCCCTCTAACAGATTTTTTTTTGTATTATTGTTATTGGACCAGTGCTGCTGTCTGAAAAATTGTGCAGATTAAAACATAGCCTCTCAATTTTTGATGGAATATTTAAAAGATAAATCCAGTCCCTAAAAAGAGATTTCTGCTGGATTATTACGTATTTATTCAGAAACCCTGTCTGCACATATTTTCAGAGAACTCTGAAAACCATGACCTTTGCCCTACATTGCATCAGATTCTGCATTCTAATTGTTTCAGTTTGATGTTTTTTTTTTTTTTTTTAAATAATAATGATAATAATAACATGAACATATTCTGAAGGCTGTATAATGACATTATGATCGATCATAAGGTTCATTCTTTCTAGACAAAGAATATCCTCCAAATATGACGCCTAGTTTTGTTTTGATAAAATGTGGAGTTTGATTAGGCTATTTCTTGTTCAATGAGCAGTGGGTTGAAATAATCTAGCAAAAAAAAAAAATAATAAAATAATATTGGAGGTAATATCATTTCTTCCACGTCTAGAGGATTTAAATAGCACACCATTCCCAATTCACTTAGATACAGGACAAACGATTGGTTCACTGCAAAGGTTGCCAGTATCCAATAAGAAATCATCACTAAGGTATATTCCAACCAATGGGTGTGCAAGGACATATGGCCCGCTTTGATTCCATTGTCATTGGGGGAGGGAGACATTCAGCACAGCCTAAATGTCCATAGGATACTGCCACTAAAGGGAATTGCTAGTGAAGTTAATGTGTTCCCTTTCTCAACGAAAAATACACATTAGTGTAATATAAATAAATATCAGCGCTGGATTTGCACATAAGAATACTCAACCCAAAATAAGCTGTGTGTGTCTTCACTTACATGCACTGCAGCAAGGATTACAGTCTTGTTGCAGGCAGCCTCCTTCGAGCACTGGGTTTCCTTGGTAACCATATCCTTGCATGCTGTCTCTTGACATTATGTGTGTGAGGTATGTGATGCCGGCCAAACGGAGAGAGGTGTCCCTTCGCACAGCTCCAACCCATCAGAGAACACAATGCGACACTCAGCATGCCAGCAACATTTATCCAGCCTGTTTTTTTTTTCAATGCATAAGCTGAATCATTCCTGTTGAGGACTTGACAGTAGCTTGTCACCCATCTACCGCTAATTGGGGACAGAGCAGAAAAGCAGGTACATTTTGCTTTGATCCAAATCACACAGGTGATGCAGCTGAAAAAAGAATGTGAATGTCAAATGCACCATCAATAACAAGCTACGGGACCCAGCCTCCACAGGAGGAAACAGTAGTCAGGGCCTCAGGTCTAACGCACGATGGTGTGATCAGAGAGTGTGACTAACACAGGAGAGGAAACATGAGAAGAAGAAGACGTCATTAGATGCTGGAGAAGATCACTTCACCTTACCGAGTTACAGAATAACGTGTAAGATGTGGTTGAAATTGTACAGGAACATTGGGATTCAATGTCACAAATTCACAGTCACCTGCATTAGATTAATCCTAAATCATGTCAACATAAACAGTTGCATCCACTATTTAATAATACAGTATATAGTAAAAATGAAATCCATTGAAATCCAATCCATTCAATTCCCATTCTGACAAAATAGATCTGATGAATTACAAATGTGTGATATAAATTCAAAGGTAGCGATTTAAGTCTTTATCTAGTTATCCATGTGTATATCTTGGTGTCCAGTAAAATCACTGAATTGTCACTTCTTAATTGCCTCAATCAGCACAATTGTTGTCTTATCATTCTACTGCAAAAGAAACCTAAAACCACAGCAAGACACAAAATACCCAGCAAGGGGCTCAGGGCTTGGTTTTAGCACATGCTGCAAGTGTCTGCGGCTAATAAAGTGTTAAGTTAATCATGGTTTTAGGCAAAGTCTAGACCTAGACTCAGCATTTTGTACAGCTGTCAAAGAAACAGCACAGTAGGTGAAATTGCCTAATACAAATGTGTTAGGAAGGACTGGACTTTTTGAGGCACAACAATCAGCCATGTTGAGTTTGGGTCCGGATTAAATAGTCTTGAGAACAGTTGGGTCAGCACTGTTGACATATCAGGTACCAGGTATCCCAAATGACCATGTACCCCTCCTCCCACCCACAAAAAAAAAAAAAGAACGAACAGTCAACAAAGGAAACTTGCTATCGCATAGTCTGTTAGACTTCCTGAATGCTCAGCCAAACTTTATTTACATGCCAGTCTGGGGCAGACTACAAGACCATTTATAGTGGGGGGGGGGGGGTCACAAATGGTTCACACTAATCTACATCAGTGAGAAAGCTCAAACATGGACAGTCATGGCTCTAGGCATGAATGTGACTCATAAACAAGGAGCTTCCTGACTTTTTATTTCTCATATCACATGTCAGCCACACATATGGTACAAACTGTACTGCACACAGACAAGAAGCATGGAATGGGCTGGCAAAATGGCGGATGGGATTGGGAGGAGGAGGTTAAAATAAACAAGAAGAGAAAGGAGCCCGTGATAAAAACATTTTGGGGAGTTAAGCTTGGAGAGTGCTTGTTCAAATGTTGGCAACTGAGGGCCACTACTGTCTGCAGGTGACTGCTTTCATTCTTTGTTCAAAATAATAATGCTAAAGTAGATGATATATTTTAATAATTATTCTTAAGGTTTTGCTCTCTAACAGGTGATGCTCCAAAGGAAGTATTTTACACTACTGAGTCTACCTGGAGTTCCAAAGGATGTTTGTAATACATTATGTGACATTTCTGCTACAGCCTTTCAGGCTCAGGTGATTTGGTTGCCTTGCACCGTCATAAAATTTGGCAACATACAGTACAAGACACTGTAGTGGGTGTTTATTCAGTGCACGGCCCATCCGACATGTCATACCCATGCAAAGTTTCAAAGTATTACTATATACTGCATGGTGGATTGAAAACACTGTTGAGCACCTGTCATAATACAGACACAAGCACACAAATATACATCTGCGTGCATGTGTTTATGTTGTGTGTCTTTGTGTACAAAGATAAGGTGAAGGAAGGACCCAAGTGGCAAGATGCACCTTTGCAAGCAGTTGTAGATCACATTTCATTGGAGTTAATAACACTGCAGGATGGCTATCTTCAGATGGTTAACATTCTGTTTAAAAAAAAAGGAAAAACACCTTCACACCATTAAATAAAATGCCTCGTAACCCTGAACGCAAAACATTCAGCAACCCTGGCTGATGCTCTGTTTGTTTTCTCTGTGTAGTGAGCTCCAGGAAACAGCTCCTCAGATGAGTTTCTCAGACTCGCACGCCTACAGTCTGCGACACTGGGAGAACAAAGGAGAACACACAGCCACCGAGGGTTGTGAACCACTGGCCTCAATGACTACATTTTGGAGGGAGCCCTATACAGTGGGGAGGGCAGGGAGCAAAAATAGAAGGGGGGGGGGGGGCAAAAATTGCCTTTTTTTTTTCATGGGAGTCCAAAAGAGCGTTTCTTGAAATGTTAACATCGAATGCAACAAGGTTGCTTCAGAGCCTAATATATGGAGGAGGGAGAATGGTGTTATTAAAACTATAACATTTCATACATAAGAACACTTAATAGATCAAAACACGTCACAATTGTTTTTTTTCCACAGTACAGTGAGGAAGGTCAGGGGTACATCATGATGACCAATTAATTGAATTTCAATTCGTTTTCTCTTTTTTTCCTTTTTCATAACAAAATCTTGTGTGTGTTTATGTGTGTGTGTGTGTATGTGTGTCTGCGTGTGTTTGTTTGTTGTTGTGTGTCTGTGTGTGTGTAATGGTGGTGTAATGGACCAGGGAATGGTAAAAAGAACATGATTGCATAATTAATAAACTTCTCTTGCGGTTTGGGCATGGGAACTCAGTGACAGCTTCTTCAAGTATCCTTTGTATTATTAGAGTGTCTTTGCTGGGTGAAGACAATGGTAACATTCTCTGGATTTTGTTCAGTAAACAGGCCATCGGCCTCACGGAGCAGATAGCTGGTTTGGCAAACGACGTGGAGTTGATTCTCCGGTCAACTTAAAGATCTGCACAGAGAAAGGAGACAGGACAAGAAACTCAACATATTATTCTGTAATTAAAAGGTCTGGTAAACTCCAAACTTTACCGTCACATTTTACAGGACTATCATCAAGTTAGAGAATCCAGAATTATCATGTACAGTTCAAAGGTGTTCATATTGAATGGTTGATATGCTGTCACCCTTTATCTGATTTGTGTGAAATTGTCCAGTCAGAATCACTTATTTAAAAAGGATTACTCTGATTAACTCTCCCATCCCCTACAGACTGAAATCCACACCTTTCGTCTTACAATAAAACGCAGTTTTTGCAGAGTTTTCCCTGTAAGCATGGCATCTAGTGCCAAAAGCACAAGATTGTATGAGATGGATTATTTTATCAGTGACTCAGTCTTACAGACTTTAAGATCATTTACTGAAGATTTCCAGCACTGGCATAACATACTTGAGAGTGAAGTCCTTTGTCATAAAATGGATCTCTTTCATATCCCCTCAGCAAATTCTTTATCTTACGAAAAGCATTCATGTTTTATAAAGATGTGTAGGACACCTTCTGAATAACCATTAAACCCTTAAACAGATCTATTTCATATAGAGAGCACCAGACATGATCTCACCTGCTTCGCTTGGCTTGGAGGGCTTTAGCCTGGCACCCAGCTCTGCGACGCGGAGCCCTTGGCCCTGGAGAAGCTGCCTGTGTTCAAGTTGGCGTTGTTCTGGGCCGAGACAACGTTGGAGCCGGAGTCAAAGCTGAGATCCAGGCTGTCGGCCTCCATCAGCTCGCCGCGCAGGATGGCGTCCATGTCGCAGTCCAGGCTACCGTTGAACACATCCAGTCCCAGGTCTGCCTGGAAGCGGTCCTGAGGGGTTAGGCTTCCGTTGAGGCCTGACAGGAGGGAAGGGTCGGCAGTCCCGGGGAGGGCCAAGGGGCGAAGCTGTGGCTGCTGCTGGTGAGGTGGCTGCTTCGCTGGGTCTCCGTTGAGACCCCGCCAGCCCTGCGTGCCATTGAGGCCCGGAGCGCCCGGCTGGTTGGACAGCATGGGGTCGTTGTTGCGGAGCAGCATGGCGCAGCGGCGGGAGTTCTGCGAGGTGACGGCTGTGCTGGCCTGTGAGATGAGCGGGTCCGAGCGCGTGAGCAGGATCTCGCTGCAGCCACGGGCGTCGCTCTCCAGCAGCTCCTGCAGCGTCTGGCCGCCGTAGGGCGACAGGCTGGGGAAACACGCCTGCTTGTTCTCCTGGATGGTCTGCATGGGTGACTGGCGCAGGGTGGGGCCGAACATGGGCGAGGGGCAGCCGAACGTGAACACGGAGCCGTGCTCGTCGCCGCTGTCCTCCGCGCCGTCGGGCGACTGCTGCTGCGTGGCCGTCAGACTAATGTCGTCCAGCAGGTCGTTCATCAGGCCGTCGTTCAGGTTGATGGTGCCAGCGAGGTCAGCGAGGCACGGCAGCTCACTGAGGCCCCCTGTTGACGGGGAGAGGCTGCTGGGGCTGGAGTAGAGCATGGGCGAGAGCGGCGAGTCCTCATCAGCACCCTCGTCGAGCTCGGGGTTGGCCAGGATGGGCGAGAGCCTGCCGCTGATGGTGCTGGCGTTGGAGTTGGTCCGCGAGCGGAAGTCCGTCCAGGCGTCCAGCTCGTCGCTACTGCGCGAGGCGGGGCTTCCGGCCCAGCGGGCCAGCCCGGTAGCGTCTGCTCCGCCCTCCTGGGCGGCTTGCAGCGCCGCCTTCTTTTTGGCGGCCCGGCCTCGGGCGCTCTTAGTGTACTTGTTGCCGTTGTCCATGGAGACGGCGCGCCGTCGCGGTGCTTTGCCACCCTTGCCACCCTCAGGGTTGACCATCCACCAGGAGCTCTTGCCCGTTCCCTCATTTTGGACTCGCACAAACCTGCTGTGCAGAGACAGGTTGTGTCGGATGGAGTTCTGAAACAAAAGACGGAGTTCATGACTTACTGTGCTGTTAGGTATGGTACTACACTGTACCCATTACTTGAACTACTATAAAGCACTCATTAAGCCTTCATCTATAAGAAAAGCAACAGCACTGGTCCATACCGATAGCCAATCCTGAGATGCCAGCCTTTATTAGACATTTTTAGTCATAATCAGCGGTTTCATTCATGTGACTGCTTCCAGTGAGGCATTAGGTAATGTAGTAACAATTTTGCACAATGGGGGCATCCATTTAAGACTTACATGAACTCTTACATGACTGAAATAGCAGTAAGGCTGCAACACAGAGATCAACAGAGAATTACACAAGCCTTCATACATCTGGCACTCAGACCTCCTTCTCCAGGTCCCTGGAGCTGAACAGAACAGCCCGAGGTGTGAGATTTTATAAATGCTCTCTCAGACTATCTAGTCTACCCACAATTCCATGCTGCCAGCATAGGCCTTATACACTCAGGACTCGCATAAGGGCCTTAAAAGGTGTTCAGTTCAGAACTTTTGCTATGGAATTGCATACAAACTAGGTTCTCCATATTCTTTTGAGACATTTTAGGTCATTTAACCCATGGCTTTGCTACATCCTCTGAAACAGAAGGCCACTTTATTTTGTAGCTCCCTTAACACTTTAACAGAAACAATTCAAACTCCAAGGCGAAACACTATCCTCATCAACATGACACAAGCACTCAGAACAGTTTCCTTCAGAAGAGCCTCAGGTACAGTGATCGTCTTATTCTAGCGTGATACTAAAACACAAGCAAAGAACGTTACTACCACACAATCCAAAACGAGCCATCCTTGACTTTCCATCTAGAACATGACAAAAAAGATAACAGAACAATTTTCTGCACTACAATCCATTACATGCCAAACGGCACTTAAAGGAGTGAGGTGATAATGACCATTAGTCTTGCTTTGTGTGTAGATTGGAGTTCCAGCCATAAGCCAACTTAAACAGTCTTAATAAATGTCCTCACTGTATGATCAAAATCTGTCTGATCTGGTCAGTCCTTGGCTCACAAACATCGACTTATATATGGAATATGGCAGGACCTGACAGTAACAAATTACTGCTTAACGCAACCTATTCTAGAATATGAGACAGCAGGAGGCCACACAGGAAATCTTGTGTCTGTGAACTTGGGTAATGTTTAAGTTACCACGTAACAGAGGATATGCATTTACAACACTTTCGCAGCAAAATACACCCTCTCGGTTGGACTGAGTGACAAAACATGCTGCGATATGGCAAGGGAAACTGTGAAACGGCTTAAATTAAAGGTGGTTGGATTGTGATCCTTACAATTTAACAAAGAACCAGTGGTCCATGGACATTGACATGTGGCCAGGAATCGGGTTTCCATACATTTAGGCCTATATATACACCCAACTTTGATAAGACTCCAGAGTTCCTGAATAAACAGACAATTATTTACACTCAACATTAATAACTTAGTGTTTAAAAAATTCCAACTACACCACTAGCCTTACACAGTAGGCTACACCCTTATTTAACATCTTGCCTGTAGAATGGGCCTGAGACATTAAACTTTAATATCTTCCGTTTCTTAACATAACAACTTAATATTAAACCGTGTGAAATTTCAGCAGTGGCGTAACTTATTCAGTGGCTGAGAATTGGTAAGGCTTTAAAGGAGGGGTGAAAGCGCACCACTGTAAAGTAAATGAGTGCGCTGTTTTTTTTAAAACACAAGATGAAACGAGAGCATCATATTCAAAAACGGAATGCGGCAGATTAATCATCTTACCTCAATTGCGTTGTTTTCACATTCATAGTCATCGTAGTCGTAAGCCATAGTCGTAATTCAAATTCTCGATTAACTGGACAGCCCTATGAATGCGTGTTTACTAGAACCGTAGCAATGTAATTGTGTGACGAATCGGTCAAGTTGTTACAGTTCAACTAGTAGTGTTTTTAAACGTGGCCATTCAGTAAGTTAGTCTTTCTGCCACTCAGTGGGCGGAACAGCAGTGCCTTAGGCCTCCTGTGACATCATTACAGAACCCTCGATGGGTCAGCATTCAGCACTCTTTTTTTAGTTTGGTTTGTTTGGTTGAGGGAGGATCTCAGTGGAGGTCTTTGTCTACAGCCAACACCCCCATGGCCTCTGGAGAACTGGCCTTTGTGTCTGCCGAGAGCAGAGAACATGCCTGATAAGCTAATGAACTCAACTCTTAGGACAAGGTTCTTCACATACGTATAGACCTGCACTATAGATCTATAAATAAATCACAATTCACATGTCTTTATCCATAGATGTGCTCCAGGTGATGAATGAATAAAGGGTTGTAAAAGAACACAAAAATACTGCAGAAGGCTCTAGAATGTTCTGAAAAGTAGAAAATATATTAACTTTAACAAAAAAAATTAAAACATCAGATTAGGGAATGGGTTTGTGTGGGTGTTCAATGACCCGCACAACTGTAAAAATATGACTCTCTATATTAAAGTTATGGGTCAATTGCAAGTTAACAACTGGAGTAAAAACCAATAGTAGAAGCAGCACAATTTGCAAAACCAGTAGCAATTATGTGGTCTGAAGAACCTGGAATGCAACCACAAGCAGAGATGAGAATAGAGAAGTCATGACCCAGTGACCTGGTATGGTTTTGCAAGAGAGAAAGAACACTAATTTAAAGCAGTTTCACTTTATGGTATCCAAGAGCTTTGATAAACAAATGGGTTTCTGAGGTTACGGAACTGCACACACACACCCACACTCTCACACACACTCTCACACACACTCTCACACACACACACACACACACACACACACACACATTTTCTGCCCTCTTTGCAGAAAGATCAGCCAGGGTGAACAGTAACCAAAAGCACCCACTCGCGTGCACACACACACAGCCTTACACAATGCAGGTGCAGAATGTTTAGGAGCTTTCTCGAATCCAAGCTTCCCTCTATTGTTTTACTCAACAGGGGGGTGTTCCATTCACTGTGCAAAACACATATTAGCAGAGTTGAAGCCTAAAGGTTTAGATGACCCTTTGACCGGTCAGGGTCACGTATTCAAATTTGTACGGCTTTAAGCATTGGCCTTTAAGGCCTGGAATTGTAATTGTTCAGTGACGAAGTTTAATGTTCACTGAGCAATGAATACTTTCCAGCTCCTGACAACCAATTAGAATTCAAACTAATTTCAGAGTGAATATCAGTGTTAACCTAATGGAGGACAAGGGCGACCCAATGGGTCACTGACAGGCGGTCTTGCCAGATTCTGAAGTAATTTTAGATGTCTAATTGAAAGATTTCAGTTTTAGCAGAGCCTGGCCTGTTCTTCACTGCAGCCAAATTAACATATTCAGGGGAGACATATTTAACATTGCAGATATTTGCCTGCATCCAGGGACAATAGATTTGTTTCTGTCACCACATCTACATGAATAAATGCCCAAAGACATTCTCACTGTAGCCCAAATACTGAATTGCTTCACAGGCCAAATTGTTCTCAAAGATTACTAACTAAAATAGATATGGCCACCTTTAAGGGAAATTTGGCCGATGTTCCAATTCAGGCGAGGCCAACACTGGCATTTTTGGAGAGTGAGGATAAGCTTTCAACAAATGGCCTTTTATTTTCTCATATTCAAACTACAAGGACACCCAACGGCAGAGTTAAACATAATGTTTGCTGCATGAGATTTCATTTATACAGGTAATTGATGAAACAACTCTTTTGGGGACAGCCTGGCAGTATTTATTAGTTTGTGCAAACCTTCAGTGAGGTTGCCATCTGTTTCAACAAGTCTTTATCTACACCAGGGAACAGTGTATGACCAGTTGTAGAATAACATGTAATTATATGACTGAAATGTCTTATCCTTGTCGATTACTATTACTAAACTAAAGATGGTCAACATCTAAATGATAGTAACCATTATATTCTATTAGGCATACATGACAGTGGCAAATGGCAAGGCAAATCTACTTAAGGTACCAGTACAGCTTGTTTGATAATAAACAAATACTTATACAAATTCTATAAAAATCCTGAAAGTAATTTATATATGTAGAATTAATTATAGTCATCATCAAACAGCACCAGATGGTTATAAAACCCTGTGTACGGAAGCAGTGTAGAAGTAGCCACTAGATAAGTGTGCCGCTTATGTGTTAGCCAACCATTACGGCAGAGTCACACATGGAACTGCTCAGGCAGCGATGAAGCAGCCAGGCAGAGAGCCAGCTCAAGCTGTAAAGCAGGAAAGGAGGACCTGCAACACTGTTCCGAGCCAGCAGCTTCACTGGAGCTTAGGCCAACAGCACTCTGCCCAGTACAGTGTGTTCTGGAGCCGAGGGTCAGGGACAAAGGGTGTGGACCCATTGGTAAAGGTCAACAAGAACAACTGGGATGCGAGTCGTCTGCAGACATCCTAATATTCTTGACTAAGGTTTTTCAAAATAATGTCCTTTTTAAGCAGACATTTCTATTTTCTATCAAATGTGATAAGTCTATGGTACAGTAAAGGCATTTATTTCTGCCTATTAGGTTACTACATGGTGACTATATGAACAGTAAAGTGGAAAATAGGTGTTAATCTGATTTTGGACTAATTGTCTCATTAACAAATGTACCTGCCAGTATTTATTACCGCAGAGGAAAACAGTGTTTACCCGACTGACCAAATTAGGACTGGCACAGCCCATCCTTGAGGACGGCATCTATCAGAATGAAAGATCCTCTTAGAGACCCATCTTTCCTCCAGCCTATTTTCCTGTCAGCAGGGGGAAGTCTGCGGTACCACACTAAGGATTTTCTGAGTGCAAAATGAAAGGGGTGGACTCTTAAAGAACTGAGGCAGAAGTAACCAGATGAGGATCGTGCTGCAGACTTCAAAAGCCAGTATCTCATCCCACGACCCTGCAGCACAACGCAGTCTGTGATCGCCCTGGTTGAACCACTGCAGCACAGGACAGAACTTGGTAGCCCCATCACAAAAGCAGAGCCCATCTTGCAGGAGAAGCCTGCTAACAAAGTAGAATGCTAAAAAATAAGCCTCACACAGATTCAACTGAAAAAGGGCTTTTGTGTTCTATTCACTTACATTAAAGAATGTGTAGGATGTGAAGGATTATCTGTATGCCTGCGTTTTCATCCTTGGCTGCAAGCTTAAGTTGGAGGACCTCTGACCTTTATGCATAAAGCAAATGTGTTTGATCAACTGAGTTCAAAATCAAACAGAGGGAAAAACAGAGGAAGCTCTCATGGTCCTTATATTTTTCCGAAATGATTTCACGCTATTGTAGTGGGACTGGGATATACATTTGTTCTCTTTTTGGTTTCTTCACAGTTCACACTTCTTACCAATAACATTTAGCCTATGACCACCAAAACACATAAACATGCTGTTTTTCTTTTACATAACAAAACACGGACCTTTATCATCCTGTGGTTAGCTCCTGACAGTCATGCCACCTAAATCCTTCTCTCCCAATAACACATCCATTGCTTCACTGAAATATTGTGGATGCTATCTGTTTTGTTTGCTCATTTGCAGTTAAATATTGTATTGTACCACGTTGACTCAGCATTCCTGCACACAAGACATATGGATGTTGCATTCCTCTTGTTCCTTTGGCCTATTTACTGGAGGACACAGACATCGAAATAATGTACATTTTGTAGCTCAGTGTATATTGGGTTACACTGGTATAGTTCATAAGTCAAATGAGGGCAACCTGAAGGGTATTTGGTGCACAACTGGAAGTGAGTGCTGGTTTGGTGAAATATACAACAGCTTAAAAACACCAACACCATTTTATACTGATCACACTGGCCAATGGTACAAGCCATGAAGACACACACACACACACACACACACACACACACACACACACACACACACACACACACACACACACACACACACACACACAATCAATTAGAGTAGACTGTTTCACCAGAGCTGACCACAGACCTCTTTGTGGCCATCTTTAGCCGGCCCATAGTGAGCGCAGTGGCTCACAATAGCCACATGCTTAATCTGCTGGTGCTTCTTAGCAGTGCTGGAGTCTCCAGCTTTCCACTGTGGGGATTTCCACCCTGACCTTTGTGCTAGTTCACCCACTGCACAGCAGCTGTGAGAATGTGAGTGAGTGGGAGAGAGACCAGCAGCAATAATGCATCACTGCACACAGTTCCCAGCTACCCAACAACTGCGTGCGAGCGACCCCCTGATCACTAGCCTGACTCCACCCTGTGGGTGAAAGCGATGACCTGTGGACGTGGAGCTCCAGAGAAAGGCTCTACGTCAAGCCAATTACTGGCCCTTTAATCCCCTGGGGTTGTACTTCAGCAGTCAGCCCGGTTACACGTACCATAGCCCATTGTCAATGGCTAAAACAGGCAGACATTTCTCCTGGCTTTAGCCGGCAGGATTGATTGGATTGGGCAACTGGACAGAGGCACCCAGGATTCAGTGCAATTTATTAGCTTACACATCCCCCAATTAGAGGAGTTGGAAAACAAAGACTATTCCAATGTTTACAAACTCACTGGCTATACGAGGTAGGTACTGTTATGGTAGGAGCCATTGTTCAGCTGAACAAATAAAATCTGGCTTTAGAGATCAATGACATAGTCATGCCTATTGGACAGTATGTCTCACTGAATGACAATATTGCCAAAGATAAACTGAAAACAATCTTCTCCTCCAAAATGCAAACACTCTCAGAAACTATATTTCACACTCTCCTCCCCGATGAAGGCTGCCCACGTTTGCGTAGTCTGTGGGGGAGCGTTATACCCGAGCCCAGCTCTGGCACTGTGCCACGGCAGGGCAGAACAGAGGTGGAGCTGTGGCTCCAACAATAAGAGGCCTTTCACCGCAGCCATGAGTTCATCTTCTGCCCGCTCCCTGACCAACAGTGCCCGGGTCACACCACCGCCACAAAGAATCCACTAATCTTCAACCAACATGTCTGCATGCGAAAAACAAGACAGGGAGTCACTGTTTCAGAACAGGACTGAAACAAATAAACAAAGACATGAAAAAACATCACAGAGATACCGAGTCCTGATTGGTTGGCAGGCCACCAATGTCCAAACAGTACACACAGATCCTGAGCACTAAGCCGAGAGCTCCTCTCGCTAAAAGGGCAAGCCTTGAGTGATTGCTGCAAGTCTTGCTCCATATTTCTGCCTTAGAACGGAGCATCTGGCGGGGGTTGTTTTGTAGCGTTTAACTCAGAAACACATCCAATTCTACAGCCTTCTCAGCCCTTTGGACTTCGAGTTTTCCCAGATTAAACATATTTCTTTTTTCCACAGGCCTGATGCTGTTGAGTCAGTGCTGTAACAGGAAGTCACACAACTTGAGAAAAATCGTACCGTTTTGGACGGAGGTAATGGCACTGCATATCTGCCATAAGTGGCATGTCATGCAAGTACAGCACAGGATGCTGTATGCAGGGCTACGTGGGCACAGGGCAAGCTCACATTGCTCTAAATACAGCCTATAACGCAAATATAGCTGTGCATGGCAGCCTTAGATTAAGGCAATGATCTGTATAATATCAAGCTTTCTGGGGGATCTGACATCTACTGCATGCAAAATTAAATGGTGTCCTCATTTTATGGCCAAAAAGAAGTGCTTGTATGCATGTGAACAGCAGTGGTCAACTGGCTAATGCATCCAAATACCAAGTATTTTTTAAATCATTTTACTATTTCTGTTTCTCACAATAGTACAATTGTTCTACTGCCATTATATATTATACACTGCTGCCTAAGTTACTGCATGGCAATACGACTACATGGCCATAGGTTAAAAGAAAATTATTTAGATTTCCAGCTGCACCATTCAGCATGCAGCATTTTATCGGACACTAATAGAAACAGATTAAATATAATAATTAGCAGTCTAAATTCATTGTCCTGACAGAGGTCGCGATCTCGTTGTATCTGTTATCTAAAACCTTCCTTGTCTCTTTGTGCCTCTATCTTTTTCTGTCTCTCCCGTCCTCTCTGCTGCAGCCCTCTCTAAGCCAAGCCCCTCTCAGGGAAGGGCTGGCGTTCTGCCAGTTCACACAAAGCCAGATCCTAGAGTCAAACAGCAAGCTTCTCTCTTTCTCTCTCACACACACACACACACACACACACACACACACACACACACACACTCACACTGACCTACATAGTTTCCAGTCAGCTGATTGATCCTTGTGCTAGAGCTGCCAGCCAATGGAAAGTGGAGGTGGGGTGCACAAGAGCCAATTACATGACAGATGCTGATGAAAACCTCATGCCGATTTTAAGTTTGTATTTTTTTTTCTCCTCTCTTTCCCTCCCTCCCTCCTACCTTCCTTCCTTTACTTCATCGTAGAGGGGCGTGGGTTTAGAAGAGCAGGCAGGCTCTGATGCAGCAGAGTGTGCACTGGGAGGGATGTCTCTGGGCCCCCTAGTCCTCCTAGCAACAATGCAGACTCTCTCTCCTTCTTTCTTCTATCCATACTGCTCTGCAGCAAGCGTGAGACTCCAGGCACTGTGCAATTTCTCTCATTTTCTTTAATAGCTGACGACGAAGGGTTGCATTTGAGAGTAGACACACATCTGGATGGACCGCCCTTCCAACCCCTTCTCTGCCTTGGTGGCAGGGAAGCCATAGTGTTCAGAAGAGCCGTGTGTGTACAAAGCAAATAAATCAGAAGGGCCCCATGTTTTCATTTCCGCTGGGTGTGTTTGTTTGTTTTCGCTCAGATGGGACATTCTCTTGTTCTGCAAAACGAATCTCCATCTCTCCCAAACATACACTCTCTCCCCCCTCCCACTCAACACACAAACACACACACACACACACACACACACACACACACACACGTACAAACACATTTTCACCTCCTAGCCGTCCTCTGCACAGCAGGATTACAAACCTATTTCAAGAGCATCTCTTTCTCTCGCGCACACACACACACACACACACTTTCTCAACCCCCCTCTTTCATTCAAATCCAGCCAAGGCCAGAGCATTCATTAGATGTTATTCCATGACGAGTGAATTGGTTTTCCAGGCCAGGATAATCCCTGAACCCGGACAGCGCCAGTAGAGACGAGCATAGTGAAAGGTCTTTGCAAACACTCTCACGTGCTCGGAGAACCAGCACACACAGCAACGTTGACACATTAAACAAACACACACATACACAAGAAAATGTATGTCACCTAAATATAGAACACAGGCAAATCTCACAAATGACAAATAGAAAAAAAGATTACAATTTCAATTCACATTTTAGAGAAAAGCCATTCAGCAGAAATATCACTCTTAAAATATTAATAAAAAAAACTATTATGTTAATGCAGGCTACTGATGTTTGAATTTGAGTCTGGTTACATAATGAATGAAATTTTCAGTATTTTAGTACAGTAATGTCAACTAAAATCAATACTGATTGTGTTGTTCGGAGTACTGATTTTAAAATAATTATTATCATAATTTGTCACCATTCATATTAATTACAACTAATCATGTAGGACATGTTCTGATTGGATCACAATGGGTTCCTACTAAGCTATGGGATCACATGCCAGGTCATGAGGGGTACAGCTGCCCTTTGTGTAACACTTGTTAACGTGATGCTATTTTTCCAGCAGAAATCTTGATTGAATGGACGGGTGGGTGGGATGGATGGATGCACATGCACTGGGTAGGAAGAGACAATTCTTTATGCCGGGGGACGATCCAATCAGAAGGAAAATACATGACTGTAAATCTGCATCAGACACAACTCACTAACAACAAAACACAAACAGATGCCTAAAGCCTTTTCTTAGCAGGCCTCGACAGTCACACACACAGAAAAGGAACACAAACATCCACCAATCACTCCACCTTAATGATCTACAGACAGTTATCCCTACTAATGCAGTGGCTATGCTAGTGGATTATGAAAGCTAATATGGTGTAACACAAATAGCTCAGACGTCATACTGATAAGAAAGCCTGATGTTGTGCTAGTGTGCAGAAGTGACGGCACTCAGCAACTCTGGATCTGATACTGGAGGCCACATGATTTCTGAAACACCTTCAGTGCATCACATGTTAGTGATGTATACAAACACGGTCTGTACAAAGACTGAGATCTAAAGGAAAATACTACAGTATATACAGCATGGTCTTAGCCGCTGAAACAGTTTCACAGGGCTCCCTTTCACCACTTGCTGGCCTGATAAGAAGCAATATGTCAGCATGCAGCGGCATGATGCCAGGGTCTAAGGCCAGCCCAACAGGGAATGGTGCCAGGGGTAAGGGCAGGGGCATGTGGTGACCACAGAGGACCGTCAGCTGTCACCCGGCTCCTTCCTCTTATCTAACATTCTTTAAACGCCCTGTCTCACCCAGTTCTATCAGCCACCCCCAGTTACCGTCTCACCAGCTGCTAATCAACCTGGCCTCCCTTTCAATGACTAAAGTGTCATCTGAGTAGAATCTGTGGCAGACCTACAGTACTATTAATTTTGACTGCTGCTGCAACTTTGGTTGTCACAGGTGTTCTGAACATTATTTGTAATGTTTTGCAAAAACAGCGTTTCACCACCTGCAGTCTGAGACACACTGATTGATGCAGAATTTGTCAAAGACCAGCTCTATCATGCCAGATTTTGTTTCAGTTCCAAGACTACTCTGCGTGTGAGGAAAGTGCACAAAAAGCTCACCTTCCAGCCTGCGGAGCTGTTGCTGTCGCCTTTGTCCTTGAAATACGCCACTGATCTGACCATCCAATCATAGATTTGGGCCAAAGTCAACCGCTTCTCGGGCGAGCTCTCGATAGCCTGAGTGATGAGATCCGCGTACGAGTAATTGCCCCAGGCATTCCTACGTGCAGAGGACTTCCTTGGCTGTGCTACCAGGCCATTCACACTTGTCTCACTGCTCGCCGTGGACAAGGGCTGAGAGGGTACCGGGAATCCATCGAGTTCCTTGTCCTTGTAAGTGGTCTTATGTCGCACAACAGGGGTAGTATCGGAACTAGCATGGTCCCCCTCTGAAGTGTCCGTTTCTCTCGAGATATCGTTGGCACTGTGACCCGCACAACTGTCAGTGACGGTGTCATCTTCCTCCTCGGGAATAATCTCGGTCGATTCGGGTTTCCCTGTATCGGACTCCGGTCGCGGGAGAGGCCACGTACAGGACCTCGGTCTTTTCTGTGGCTCAAAATCTGGATCTATCATGACGTCCAAAGTGTTGCCATGCTCATTGTTTGACATCTCAGCCATGTTCTCCCCACTCTTTGCCTTCTCTGAGCTAGAGTTTGATCATTCAAATAACTAAATTGGAAGCTTTTCCAGTTGCATTCCATTAATGAGCTTAATTTGTATATAGTTACCTGTCTAGGATGCTTCTAGCCTGGGTGTGGAGTGTCAATGCCCTGGATAGTAGAATGAAAACAATTTCACTTATAAGAACCAAGTTAACACACAATGGACATATTTCCTAGATTATTGGTACTGGTCTACACTTTTCATGCAGTCCTGCTACCTGATGTTTAGCTAACTCCACGTGCCCACCCAGTTGATTGCTTCAGCATCAGTGGTAGCGAACGCACACAAAAATAACTTTAAATACGCTCCTCAGAAATACTTTTGGACGACTCAGCAGCAGTGATGCAATGCTGGAGGGTTTTTAACGCGACAAAGTATCACAAAATATGATAAGGCTCAAGAGCAGAAAAAAAAACAACTAGCCTAAATCAAAACACTCCAACGTTAAGCCTGAGTATGATCATTTTGAAATGCATGGTACACTCAGTGACAGAGAACGTGCCCTTAATATGGATACAGTCATTCAGAATGCAGCTGCCATCTTGACAATTTCCTTTTCAAGTCGTTTTATCCAGCCCGAGTGGGGAGTCGTCAGCTCCCAGTTCCAGACCTTGATAATCTGTAGGCTGAGCAAGGGCTTCAGTAAGGACGTCAGAACCTCCAACCAGCGAGTCCTCCAAGGTGCTATAATCACATTTTGCGTGCGCAGGTTCATCGAAATATCTCATCTCCGCCGATTCACAAAGAGACAGGAGCTTTTTTTTCTCTGTTCTGCAGCTAACTCGTTAGCCCCTGCATCCTGGGCGATCCGATGCAAGCGGAGCCTCGCTCTCGTGCCTCCGCCTGCCTTCGCTTGGACTACGCGAAACTCTGCAGTCGCTGGCCACGGAAGACAGACCTGCCCCCTAGATTACATGGGTGGCATAGCCTTTTAAAGAGACACAATCCCCATGGATGGACAGTGTGTGTGCGCGGCTGGAGACTGCACCGCTCAGCAGTTTTTCTCCTCCCTCCCCGAGAGGAGGTGGATCTATTTATCTACATTTTGTTTGTAAACGTAGGACATGACGGCTGCGTCTCCACAATTCATGCGTTTCCGCACTAGTAAATGTCAGCAACGCATTCCCTTACTGTGTTATTACAAGGACAACTGGGAAGAATTTCAGTCACCCAAAATACAGGCCTAAAACACTCCTACACCATCTTGTTTTATAAATAAAATGTTTACTTAAATAGTCATTCATTTGTTCAAACTCGTCATTTTTCCCATTTACAAAGTTTGTACACCATAATTAATTATTTGATATACCAGGGTTAACAGTTCAAAGGTCAGATCAATTTCCAGTGGCTATCAAACTCACTTTTCTAGTATGTTAGCCAACACCAATCTTATTATTTCAAAACAAGAGATCTCAATCAATTCAGAATTCAAATTTAGCACTAAAGGATAATAGGGCATAATAACTAGAGAGCATCATCTGATGCATTAAGCCATTGCAGCTGTATACTACAAAGTATTATTTTATAACGGTTTCTGTTGTAAAAGCTTGAAATGACTAAAAAAATAAGACTTGATGGCAGATATTGTAGAAAAGTGAGCTTAATAATATTAATTTAGCCACCAATGCAAAACCATTAAAATATTGGCACAGCCACTGCTCCCTTTCTTTAAAATACGGCATTAAATCTCCTACATCTTATATTATAACATTATGTAATACTAGATATTTATAACATGTGCGTATAACGTGTGTATGAAGTGCAGAAGGCATACAGTACATAATCAGTTCCAGTTCAATAGTAGGTTGATTAAACATTGATCCCATGGCAAGATTTGAGGTTGTATTTAAGCTGAGTGTGTTAGTGTGGAACACAGGAACAGATGTCTATACGAGCAGGTCTGATGGCTATGGGTCACACTAAGCTGTACAGAACCACAGTGACAGTTCTGAACTTTTTCAGTGACATCTCGATCAGCAGCCCGCTCTGCATGGCTGTCTTCAAATTCCCCTGAAGACACTGATGTGTGATGCCAATCCAGTTCACCAGTTCACCTGGGGCGGCAGTGGTACAGGAGGTAGGGGAGTCATTAAGTAATCGGAGGGTTGGAAGGTTGCTAGTTCAAATTCCCCACTCCTCCTTACCAAGTGTGTAAGTGTCCTTGAGCAAGACACTGAACCCCCAACTGCTCCTGATGTATAAATGCAATTTCCTTGTAAGTCGCTTTGGATAAAAGCGTCTGCTGAATGACTAAATGTAAATGTAACCACAAAGACCTGAAGAAAACACCTGACCAAGGTATAGCCAGCTCACACAGCACACTTGGCCTTTCATTTGAATTCAGAATACTGGGGTAATGTACTCTATAAGAGAGGAGAGGAGAGGAAGGATTATGGGCAGATACATTTTCCCCCGTCAGGCCAATGGAGTGAACTGGAATGGCATCAAAAAGAAGTGACTCTTTGAGTATTTGAACACAGCTCATCTGTTCACCAGCTCACCACCACCACCATCTTAAGTGTTCCTCTTTCCACGAGCCAGCACTTGTTGACAGGCCAGGTTCTGCTGGAGTTTTAAGAGGGTTGTGATGTGTGTCCAGCAGGGGGGTCACGTGGTGCTGCGGTCTCCTTCGACCCAGTACTCCTCCGTCTGCATCTCCGTAAGGCGGGAGACTGTCCGCTGGAAGGCAAACATTTCCTCCTCCCCACTGAAGATGGCCAGGCTGCTGCCCGCATCCTGGAAAGGGGTGAAATGAGAACATGTGAACTTCAGCGCTGGAGACTAGAAAGGCTGAAGAGAACTTTTGCTAACAGCTCTACTAGGCAATACTCTTACCTCTAACCTTATCTTATCTTACCTACCATAGAATGACAAAATCTGATATGTTACAGAGGACACACAGGATAGCCATATATATATTTACATTTCAGAGGGGTGGTCACTATCAGACCACAGAGCTACATAGTGCATCACGGCTAGCTGGAAAGATTAGTTGTTTCTGCATATGACCATATACAGTGCCACTTGAAAGTATGTGAACCCCTTGAGCACTTAAGCGTTTTCTGTTGTTTTACCATGATTTTTCATTTTTTTATCACCAATTTTCCATAGATGAAATGTCATACTTTAAAGTGGCACTGTACATCAAAATTAATTTGAAGATGATGCCAAAAAAATGCCTATATATGCATACCTGTATATGCATATGCAAACAGTGGCTAATTGTTACATAGGGTTTGATTGAGTGCAAGATGTTTTCTACAGAGTGACCATACATATTTATTACATAGAATAAGAGTTATATAGTTCGCCATGTCATGCTGTGAAAGCTTTTTTACATTTTCGAGGGGTGGTCAATATCAGACCAGAGCTACATAGTGCATCACGGCTAGTTGGAAAGATTAGTTGTTTCTGCACATGACCATATACATCAAAATTAATTTGAAGATGATGCCCAAAAAATGCCTATATATGTATATGCATATGCAAATAGTGGCTAATTGTTTGAGTGCAAGATGTTTTCTACAGAGTGACCAAACATATTTATTCTGGAAAATAAACTGGTTGAGATGATAAATATGATTCTCATCTTCAATAAAAGAAATATATTTAAGGATGCACACAATATATCAGAATGACTTTGACCATTATCTATACATCAACAACTGATTCCCTGGACATACATTGTGAACATAAAAGGACCAAAAACTCTGGAAGTGTTAACCTAAATGCAATATATTTTACCTGTTTGATACCACGTTCGTCCAAAAACTCTGGAAGTGTTAACCTCAATGCATTATGTTTTACCTGTTTGATATCAAGTGTGTCCAAAAGCTCGTGGGAATGATCGTCGTGGTGTGCATCTTGAAAAAAAAGGTCATCCAAGGGGGCATCAGCAAGGATCACGACTCTCACCTAGGAAAAACCACCACAACACGTATGGACAATCTTCTGATTAATATCCAACAGTGAATACCAGTCTTCCTATAGTTTGTAAAAAGGTGTTTGAAAACGTTTCTCCTTTCCCACTAGAAATATTGCCTTTTGCTTCACTGAGGCAGTCATGTACAAATCAAACTGAATTGGAGCCCTCATCTACACAGTCCCTCACAGTCATGCACATTGCACCATATGGTCAGAACCATTGTTGTATCTGTTATCACCCTACTCCTTTTGAACATGTTCTCCCTATGTGAATGTGATTTGTGTAAATTGTATTAGCTACTGGATGTCCTAAAATTTCCCTCGGGATTAATAAAGTATCCATCTATCATCTTTGTGTACATACAAAGGCCAGTATGGCAAACTTCACCCTGCCTAAATGGTCACTACTGTGATGCTAAAGCTTTCAGGTATGCAGTGGATTTGCTGATGTGTACAGACACAGAGTCATACTCTGCCAAAAACTGCATGAAAACATTATTATGAAAACAGTGTTAGGCTCGCCGTTGCACACAGGCCAGCGCTGGTGTAGTGTCTGTCAACCCCCCCCCCCCCCCCCCCCCCCCCAGTTGTGACCAAGCACCAGGCTGCATAAACACCCATTGGGTTTCTACCTTTTCTTATTGTTACACTTAATCCTTATCTGGTAGAGTCTATAGCCTATACCCTATGGTAAAACGGGTTTTTAAATTTGTGACGCTGATTGGGGGGACAATCCCTTGATTCTTTTCACCAAGTTTTATGTCTGCCACTCGAGCACTCGGGCACCCCAATTGGTCACAGTTGATCACATCATGTTAATCGGATTTTTCGCCATGTTGGATTTTATGAAAAGGGCTTTACAGGCCACTAATTTCTCAGCAACGCTTTGATACATCAAAAACAAACTTCGTACTCAGGAGCCTATTTTGTGTCATTTGACCACTAGGGTACACTGCACTAAACAAAAATGCATTTTGAGTAATAACTGTTGATGCGTTTTAAAATATAATTATTGTTTGGTAATACCGTGAGAGCTCCCATCGAGAAAGTGCCACTAACATGTCTTCACAGCTCACAAATAGCAATTTTGACCAAAGCTGCCACAAAAGATCTTCTGACCAAGTTTAGTATAGAGTGAAAGTCATAATATGGATTTTAGATTTTCAAAACCATTTGTCCATTACAGGTACCGGTAATCAAAATCAGTGGTGAAGCCACCGAACAGGAAGTGAGGTCATATCTCAGCAACTGATTGTGGTACTGTCACTAAACAAAAAAAACGCCTTTGTCTTAATAACATTTGATTTGGTCATATAAAAGTGGTTGTTATGTGTGGTGACATCTTAGAAGACCCCAAAGACAGGACTTGACAACAATGTATGTGGCCACCTTGTCCAATCTTCACCCAAATTTGACACTGATCATCTTCAGACAGAGCCTCACAATAGTATAGTCATCCATTTTAGCCAATCGAATTTGGCCCTGAAGCTGCCAAACAGGAAATGAGCTTAAATCTCAGCCAATCTTTAGTGAATTGACATGGAACATGCTGTGAGCTTATGGCCATGCCCTTGGCATACTGACATCAAGTTTCCATGGCAACTCTGGCCTGCTTGGCCATCTCATCATAACTCAATTTATAATCTTAAATGAAACTCAGCAGGTGTGTTCAGAACAAGAACTTCAAAGATAGAGAAAGAAGAGGTCACACCTTGTGATCATAAAGTGCATCTATGAGAGTAATGAGACGCCGGGCTTGTGACTTCTTTGAAATGGTGAGAAGAGGAATATTCCGGATGAACACGGTGTCAAAGGTGTTGGAAATCACCAAGTAGTCACTAGCACCAAGGGGCTGAAAGGCACAAAAAAAGGTTTCAGTCAGAAACTCAAAGAAGATGGGGAAAAACCCCACCACCAGAAGAAGAAAAAAAAAAACAACAAAAAAAAAAAGAAGGAGAAATGGCTCACTCACTCGGTCACACAGCTCATCAAATGTGCAGTCCAGGATGGTCCCACAAGCTTTGCTAAGAAGCAGCTTCCGATTACGCACGTTAAGAGTCCTCTTCCTCGTTACTGTAGAAAACCAAGACGATGTTACCATGACGCCATGACAACAGACATGCACAAAAACCTGTGACAAAAGCAAGAACCTCTATTTAGTTATGGAGAATCCTGTCATGGATAGGGTACAGACTAAACAGAAAGTCTTCAACCATAACCATAACCAAGTTCCACTTAATACAACCGAGATGCAGTCCATGGCTGCACGACACCTCAACAGCAAGCATCAAGACTTGTACCTCCCACAGACCCTCATACATCACATTTATGTATACATGTATAACGTTCCAACTCACATAGCTGTCACACAATGTCAGAACTCTCAGGGCCACATGAGATCACACATAAACTGACCAAACTCACAACAGTGAGGTTCAGAGCCAAGAGCTTAAACAGTGCATGCTCTTGCACGCACGCACCCTCACATGCATGCACGCTCGACACACACACACACACACACACACACACACACATCTCCATCAAGCAACACAGAGTAAAATTGAAAACCAACTTACTATCATTCTGCTTAAATGCCATCTCATCAAACATCCTGTCCAAGGTAGCGTGCACATCTGGGTCACTTGTGCTGAATTTAAAATAAACTGCATTTTAAAAGAGCTCTGGCAAGTCCCATGTCAAATATGCATTACAAACATGGCAACAGAATGTCAGTGCTTACAGGAAGAAGAGCTTTCCAGCACCAGGACGATTCCTCCTCCTGTAGTCAATTCCAGAGTCCAGCTGGAGTGTTTGGCAATATTCCTGCAGGGAGTTAATACAGAAATTGTGAGAGAGGAGGAGAAAAGGAGAGACAGAGAGTGAGATCCAAAATACAAAAGTCCCTGATTTTGCCCCTGATCTTGCAAGCATCTCCTTTGAGACTGTTTACAGGAACAGGTACCTCAAAAAAAACAATGAAGTCATAACACCCATGAGCATGGATTTTGATAAGGCAGAAATGTACTGACATCACACGATTCAAGTTTCCATCCAAACAGTGAACGCTAACCTTCACACTACACGCAGGGCACTCTGCTCTGTTGAGCTCACCAGCTCCCCATCTAAACAGGCCCGCTATGCTCCAGCACAACACTCTAGCTCGCCTCTCTCAGCTGAGCTCAGGGGGAAGGCATTTGTTATTTTAAACATCGCAGACTAATTGTGTTCTAAAGGTGTCAAACAAAAAAGGTCTGAGTAGTCCAGTCCTCCTTTTTCCCCAGCTCAGTGGTATGGTGTTGCTCTCTCAATAAGTCAGTTAGTCCTCTCTGGTTTAAACATACAGTGCAGAAGGTCATCTTCCAGTATGTTATCTTCCAGTACAATCATCCCTGTCTCTTACTAAGGAGATCCACATGAACACAAATACAATTCTTACCTTTAGCACAGCAATAAAGGGCACAAAGTTCACTCTCTGTAGTCCATTCTTGTATAGGTCTGCAAATGGAAGAGTCAAACAGAAGGGTCACATTATTTGACATTCTTTCCCTACAGACGGTTGCGAAAACGACTGTTGCAACTGATATGCACCTGACAATTACGCCATTATGCTGTTGAAACTGTTCCGCTTTAAGTCACTACATTTCTGCAACAGAGTATTCTACATGCAGTTACTTTGATCAAATGCGTCAGATCCTCCCTATGACATAAATCAGGGGAATAAGTCAGTAGCTCACCATCAGGCTGACGATTGGAGGTTGCCACAACAACAACACCCTTTTTGAAGAGGTTTTCAAATAATTGTTTCAGGATCATTGCATCTGCAATGTCAGTCACCTACAAAATGAAGAAAGACTCTTGAAGAAAAAGGCATATAATCCTAAAACACAATTCTGAAACGCAAAAACTGATCATTCACTTATTCTTACTAAAAATTTACATTTAGAGATTTAGCAGATGCTTTTATCCAAAGCAACATACAAGGAAACTGCATTTTGACATCAGGAGCAGTTAGGGGTTCAGTGCCTTGCTCAAGGACACTTACACACTTGGTAAGGAGGAGTAGAGGAATCGAACTAGCAACCTTCCGATTACTAAACGACTCCTCTACTTCCTGTACCACTGTCGCCCAAAAAGGCAAGTGAGTAAGCCAATGAATTGTGGTTTATCTTAAATGTCTGTGTCCTGAGTTGCAGGAGAGCTGCTTTGCTGGGTGTACCTGAAACTCATCGAAGCAAAGGAGAGATGCTTCCTCACTGATTTCCTCTGCAACAGGAGCTATGGGGTCATAAGACTTGGCCATTCTTCCCGCTTTTCTCTTAGGCATAGACTGTTTCAAACGATGAATCCCTGAAAATGATTTTACCAGGTCAAGATTTAGATTTAGCTTTCTTTAACAGATTGAATATGACATACTTTCTAAACTGAGAGAACATTAAACAACAATATCTATGCCGTCTCTATTGCAAGTGAAAAGTAACACTATGGAGTTTCTGGAGCCACCAGGTTCTGCTGGACTATTTGGTAACGTATTTGCTCTCTTGCTTTGTCTTGTGTTTCACTTGCTTGATGTTTGACTGAGTTAGGAAAGTTGTTGACCCGCTAGTTTGTCATAAACAAAGTAAGACATTTCAACATGTTTTGCTAAGTTTAGCCGCTAGCAAGACATCTCGTTAGCGAAGTTAGCAAGCATGTTATAACACGCTTGGACATTGATGCTAGTAATAAGTGCTCTTGCGTTGGCTTCTTTGTAATGTTATTGTGACAGTTATGTTGGCTAGCTTGCCAACAACTTTCCTAACTCAGTCAAACATAAAGCAAGTGAAACACAAGACAAAGCAAGACAGCAAATACGTTACTGAATAGTCCAGCTGAAAGTAACCCTCTACCTGGTGGCTCCAGAAACTCCATAGTGTAACTTTGAAGGATAATGTAGAATTGAAAAATGAAGCCTGGTTTAGAGAAAACAAGAGATACACCCTATTTCACAGGTAAGGGTACAAAACAATGAGCAACTCACTCTGGTGCACATCTAGCATGAAGCCATGGAAATGGACCCTCTTCTTTTTGTTAGTTTCAACATAGGAATAAAACATGTCCATGACCATTGTTTTACCCGTGCCTGCAAGGACCACCAAGTAATCAAGTAAGACAGCGTTGGTAAAAAAAAGTCCTACGAAATCCATTTTTAATTTCTATAAATTAAAGAATGAATGCCACATTAAAGATAGCTTACCAACATCTCCATAGATATAGTAACCTTTGGGTGCCTTGGGCTTAGAAAACATCTGTAAGAGAAACAGTGAAACATGATATGTAACAAACACGAACTGCTTTAAAATGTTTGCTTTAGTGTGATAAACCTCCAGGAGGGTATTCTAGTGGTTTAGTGATATTCTCCAGGAGGGTATCCTAGTGGTTTAGTGACAAACATGGGTAAGGGAACTCAGAGTATGTGTTAAACCTCCTAATAGAAGAGCCCCGTGGCTTCATTCTCCTAGCAAAACAACGCGATAGGGCTCTTCTAGGAGGTTTACCACTTACTCTGAATTAATTTAACCAGGTTTATCACTAAACCACGTATTTGGAATACCCAACAGTTCATTTATTTACAACTAACCCTGGTCAATTTTAAAACTCATGTCACCTTAGAAAAGAAAGATGTAGGTTGGTTACTGTAACCCCTTAGCGTATGTTGCAGTTTTTCCAGGTTCTCCAACACCGCTTTCTGATGCGGGTCAGTGTTCAGAATACCCTCTTCAACAAGGCGTGTGTAGTGTTCGATAGGTCCTCCGTAGCTGGGGCTTACGTTGTCTTCAACGGACTGTGGTGACAACACATTCGCCGCAAACCCTGAAGTTAAAAAAGCTAATTATTTATTACCGTGTGTCACCACTGTTGATAGAAGGGACATTTCTTGGGTACAACTTTTCAAGTGGACATTACACGCTACCTCATCCAGCTGGCTAGCAAGCCTGAATCCTCTGTCAATTCAATTTGTTTATGGGCTTGGTAGTCAATACACATTACACTACCAAACGAAACCATGCCACACATAACAAGGATCCAAGACTAAAAGATCGAGGTATGTTAACCTCATTTTTGTTATCAGCTAGCAGACTAACTTAAACAATCAAAATGTCAACAAGTTAGAATGACACTAGCTATTTTACATTAGCTAGAAACATTACGTGAGCTATGCCACCACAACCTCCAATTAAGCTTGTCATCAAAATAGCTTTAAGTAAAATTGCTCACCTCGTTTAACCCATTTCAAGTTGTAAGGTATTGTTAATAGCTTCGTTTTCAATAGATAATGGTCTTTAAAGAGAAATCGAATGCTAGCAGCACCCAAGGGCGCTGTGCAGGCAGCCATCTTGGTTTGAGACTTACTTTTATTGGTTGTTTGAGACAAAACAGCACTGGCGTCATCGAGATGGGCAGTTTGCTATGCACTATGTTACGGAGGGTGGGAAGGATGCAGACAGACTAATAAGGGCAACAATACGCGAGTACTATATAAATGATCAGGATATTTGACTATTTTTCCCGACCCTCTAAATTAGTCTGTTTTAGATTAAAGTCAAACCAATATATCAAACACGAAGGAGCAGCAAAACTAGTGGCTATAGCCTAATAGGGTAACAGAAATATTGTTTAAATATTTGATTTATCACATGCTAATGAATTGAAGACCTAATCATAACAGTGTTCGTTGCCACATCCCGTTTTTGTTTTATTTACTGTTTTATATTGTTTAAAGCACACTCAGGTAAGAGACTGTCCAGACCACCTCTGCTTTTCAGCGTTTAACTGGAAATATGTAAGCTGTAGGCAAAATACTGGGGACCAAATACACCTTTCCTAAGCCATTCTGCAGCACAGGTTGGCATGTTGATTCTATACGTCCAGTCATTGGTTGAAAATGTATTTTCAGGAACATTAAGAATAACTGTAACCAACCCCTGCAAAACATCTGATGCTACTGTGGCCTGGTTCAATATTACATTGGGTTCATCTTAATTTCAAGGTGTGTTTAGTGCCAAAACAAACAGAAGCAATATCATGTATTTATTACATTGATCCTAAACCTAACATTCATTTTTTACATTTCAGTGTATCCGTTCTGTCATACAGGCAGAAACTGTGTGGTTCAGGCAGTAGGGTCCTGTTGCCATGACAACAGTAGATCTGTTTCTAGTAGAGTGCATGTACACAGACATTGGCATGCACATGCAATTTCTAGCCCACTCCCTGACAAAAATACACAGATACACACATATTGATAGTGTTATTTTTGGAAACATATTTACAAAAATATAGAATAAAACAGAGATGAACACAGATGAAGAGAATACTGGGGCAGATTCCCCCCCTTACTCACACTTATTTTATTTATATCATATACTTTGATTTCAACATTTCATAGTTATTTACCCACACTGTAAATTATTCATATAAATGGATAGAAATAGAAACAGATGTGTTTGTGTTATAGTCTTACACCGCTGTATGTGTGTTTGTTTACAAGAGTCTGCATGCAGCTGCCATGCTCAAAGCTGTGATGGTATTTCTTGTGTGTCGCCACGGTGATGCAAACCCCCCCTTTCGTCCTGCTGCCGCTGCTACAGCTGAATGCATTAGTCTAATGAGCCGTCTGCAGCCTGAGCTCCTGTAAGCAACAGCACTGAGCCCTCGCGAGCGTGGGGAACTTAGCCACGCACAGACAGAGGTAGAGAGAAGAGAAGGTGGAGGAGGAGGAGGAGCAGGAGGAGAAAGAGTGGCAGAACGGAGAGAAAACGGGAAAAGAGAGAGAGAGAGGCAGAGCGAGAGACAGGAAGAAAAATGTCTCTTACAGCAGCCCTCTGAAGGAATCTGTCTTTGTGCTACATCAGACTCCACAGAAAAAAGCTTAGCAAGCCCAAGAGGAGAGAGGAGATCCAGAGAGCCAGGGAATAAGGATCAGGTAACAGCAGCCCTGCCCTGCTGGGGGTTTCTCCCCCTGGGCTGGACTAGAGTGGGGCTTTGAGCGGGAGCTCATAAATGTGCTTAATGCAGTAGCAGCCACTGTAAATGTAAATCATATCTGGATGTATTTTGTGTGCACAGTCATTTTTTGAGCCTGCTTGTACCTCCCTCATTTTTCTTTGTGTGTGTGTTGGACAGAGAGGAATCAGTGATGTTGGTTCCTGTGTGTATGTCCCAGTAAGCGTATGTGTCTGAGGAGCAGCAAGCAAGGGCTCATGTATATTTGAGCATATGTCTGTGAGCAGGCTAATGCTAATGTGTTTCAGAAGGTTTGTGTGTGTGTGTGTGTGGGGGGTGTATGTCTGTGTGTGTGTGTGTGTGTGTCAATGTGTGTGTGTGTGTGTCAATGTGTAGGATGTAGCGAGCATGTGTGGGTTTTAACTAAGCATGTATGTTTAAGCAGATATGTTGTGTGTGTGTGTGTGTGTGTGCGCCAGCAGGTTTGTGTGTGAGTGAGTGCTGGCGCTGATGAGCAGTCCTGCAGCCTCAGCACAGACAGCAGACAGCGGCAGCGAGATGCAGTCGCCCCCGGCAACATCCTCCTTCCTGCCGGCTCCGACAGGGAAGATTCCGGGCCGGAAGAGGGGCAGACCCCCACTGCACCGCAACCTCACTAAGATGGATTTTCCCAACCACTACCCAGAGGTGCTTCCTCCTCTGAAAGTGCCCAAGAAAAGGGGAAGAAAACCAGGATTCAAGGTCAGTCTACACAGAGATAAGATGTGGGGGTCTCCTGTTCTTGATACACATGGTGTCTGGGGTTTTCCTTTGTAATGATACGTGTGTCTGTTAGCTACATAGCTATTACATAGCTATAGCTATTCCAAATAATGACAGACCTATCAATTGTTTGTTATTATTTAGAATACAGTTATGTTTAAAGAGAAGCGCACACATGCACCATAATATTCTGAGTGTATTATATGTCTACAGAGTAGAGAAAGACCATTTTGTGAATCTTTTTTGAAATGATCATCCACAGAATGAAAGATTTATACACATAGGTTGGGACAGTGTTATGCTTTGAGTGTGTCATTTGGCAAAGCTCATAACAGAGTAGCTGGCAATCAGCCAATGTGTGCTTGCGGCTGGAATTTTCATTATATACAGTGTCACTATCAAATAGATTAATGCCATCATTTACTGCCAAGCGATTTGCATTATTCTCTCATTTCCTCAACTCTTAGTGCCTATATGATCATGTGGTGCAATGAGTGAATTTCTCTCTCTCTCAAGTTACAATTAAATTGAGAATGAAGGTATTACCATGAGATTATATTCCATTTCATTTTCAGGGCTTCACTCAGAGAAAAGGTTTGACACTCCATTTCAGATCGAGCTTGAATATTTTCATTTCACTGAAAGCATCACGGGTGTTCAGTTCCAGAGAGAGTCCTGCATTGTGTCTCTGATGGTTATTTATGAAACTGATATTTAGTGCGCTTATGATCTGTCTTGGCGTAGACTGACAGTGTGCTTCTCTGAATCACTCTAATGCCTATCATTATTCGGTGTTTGTCACCATCTTGTTTATATTTACAGTCTGATTTACTAAAGGCCCAAGGGGGAACATATGCTATCAACAAGAAAAAAACTTCCATTAGTACAGTAAAGTTATCATTTTAATTTGAGACTAGGCATTTTATTTTGCTCATTTTAATATCATTGTCTTATTTGAAACTCACTACATTCTGTAAAAAGTATTTTGTATTGGCTATACAAACTTCGTAAATAACTGTAACAGGAATGTTGGGAAAAACATAATTTTATGTTGTAAAGCAGTTGTTTAATTTGATAAGAAAAACAAACTGCGCCCCCAATGTTCTTTGTTCCTGACTCATGCAACTGACCTATCATTTGTCAGTATGTTCTGTGAATCAGACTCATCATAACACACAGTGCCATCTGCGTTCTCATGCTTTCAATCGCATCCAAACAGACTCAGTTAAGGACAGTCAGGCCCGTAACGGCTGTCTCCTTCTTCTCCCCTACAGCTGAAGCCCAGGATGCTGATGACTCCTCTGGCCATCTCCCCGCCCAGCAGCACACCTGAGCCTGACATGAGCTCCATCCCCCAGGACGCTGCCACCGTCCCTCACTCCTCCACCGACCAGGAGCTCACAGGTACAGTAAGTCTCCTCCACCGCCTGTGTGCACAGAGAGAAGGCACACTGCCCAGGAGCTGACAGATTAAAAGACTGCCCAGGTGTTCACTGGTAGGGAGAAGTGCCTAGGGACTTCCAGGCTGTGCAGACTGCCCAGTCCTCCATATGTGAGCAGCTGAGCTGAATGTTGCTGGCATATAGCATCTATAGCCTCTATCTATTGCATAGCCAGTAAGGGTTACTTGGTCACACCTGAGCCGAGTAAACGTACTGCACTATAATGTCAACATGATAAGCCTCACAGGACCAAGGGGTCAGTTATCATTTCATATGAGAGCTTGCAACTTATTTTAAAACACATTCATGCAGCTCACACCAGTACCATTAGCAGACACCAGCAAATCTAAATATCCCCTCCCTTAGCATTTTGAGAGATCAACAAAAGTAATCCTGTAGTTTAACACACTATTAAAAAAGCATTAATTGACTTATTTGATCCAGTTACGAAAATACGTGCATTATAAAATAATGTACTGTGGCATATGTTTTTGAACCCTTTACAATTTTCTGTATCTCTACATAAATATGATCGTCATCGTCAGATAAAGCGAACCCATTTAAACAAATATTACACACGTACAAAATATTTTACATGGACATTTATTCATTGAGGAAATTGATCCAATATTACATCTGTGAGTGGCAAGTTTGGCAAAGATCACATGGACAAGCTAGAAGGCTATTAGAAAAATTATTTGTGGATGGATGAGACCAAAACAGAACTTTTTGGTAATAATGAGAAGCGTTATGTTTAAAGAAAGGAAAACACTGTATTACAGCAGAATAACCTTATCACATCTGTGAAATCTGTGTAAAGAATATAATAGAATAGAATTGAAAAGCCTTTATTTTCATTATATTCGCATAGAACGAAATTTGGAGTACTGCTCATGTTGGTGCGACCAGGGACAACATATAACACAACAACAACATACAATACAAGAATATAACAACTATCTATAAACAGTACGAATTGCTTAAAAATATATATATTTAGAGTTGGTGGTTGTATCATGGTCTTGGCCTGTTTTGCGGTATCTGCACTAGGATGACTTGCCAGCATTGATGGAACAATACTTTCCAAATTATACAAACGAATACTTAAGGAAAATGGCAGGACTAAATCTCAAGAGGACGTGGGTCATGCAGCAAGACTGTGCCCCTAGCACACACGTTGTGCTACCAAGAATGGTTAAAGAAGAATAAAGTTAACATTTTGAAATGGTCCAGTCAAAGTCCACACTTTAATCCAATTTAAATGTTGTGGAAGGATTTTAAGCATTCAGTTCATGTGAGGAAACCCACCAACATCATGCAGCAAGTTTGACCACAGGAAGAACAGTGCTCCTGTAAAGGAAAAAGCTGATGTGTTGTCAATAAACCAATCAATCCCAGAGTTGCAGCTGTTCTGTACAGAGGAATGGGCTAAAACTCCTCCAAGCTGATGAGCAGGAATGAGCAACAGTTACCAGAAACATTTAGTTTCATTTACTGCTGCACAATGGGGTCACACCAAATACTGAAAGGTTCACATATTTTTGCCACTCAGATATGTAATATTGGATACTTTTCCTCAAATATAAATAAATCACAAAGTATAATATTTTTGTCTCATTGTGTCTTTTGTCTTAGGACTTCTAATGATGTTTTAGGTCATATTTATGCATATTTATCCCATAGGGTTCACAGACTTTTATGCACCACTGCGTAACTGTTTAACCATGCACTATATCAGACTGTGCTATCAAAATACAGCACATTTTATAAAACATCATATACTGCTTAAGAGACAACCATCAAGTTTTGAGAAATGATGTTACTGAATCAGGCAGATGTATTATTCTCCACAGGATTTCACAGAAGATAAAATACAGCATCCATTCATTCTACCGAGATGAAAATTTAAAGAATAGTGAAAATGTGATCATAGTCAGTTTGCCATTTCCTATGTATATTTTAGACAAAGAACATAGTAAACCTTCTTTCTCTGTTAATCTTATGTGCAGTGTGCATCTACATAAACAAGCTGGCTCACGTGGGGCCCAACTTGGACCGGAAGAAGGTGCAGCAGCTGCCGGACCACTTTGGGCCGGACCGGCCGTCTGTGGTGCTTCAGCAGGCTGTGCAGGCCTGCATTGACTGTGCCTTTCAGCAGAAGGCCGTCTTCACCCTGCTCACCCAGGGCTACGGAGGAGAGAAGATCTCAGGTGCGACATCTGATCTTCCATAATGGGATCCCCATTCTCACTCTGCATCCCATCTATGGGATCCCCATTCTCACTCTGCATCCCATCTATGGGATCCCCATTCTCACTCTGCATCCCATCTATGGAATCCCCATTCTCACTCTGCATAGGACATCTGATCTTCCATCTATGGGATCCCCATTCTCACTCTGCATTTTGCCGTTTTTTTTTCTTTACTCATCTGTGCTGACCACACACAAATCGATTTCAGTAAATGAAATATGTATTTGTATTCATTTCCACGTTCACATCATCAAAGTCAATGTTGCAATTTTATGTTATTTAATACATAATGGGGAAATAAGAGAGCTAGCGTGCAGCTAACGTTCACCGCTGTCTTCCCGTCTACAGCCACCTTCGATGGGAAGCAGCACCTGCTGAGCCTGCCGGTGGTGAACAGCGTGGGCTACGTGCTGCGCTTTCTTAAGAAGCTCTGCCGCAGCCTGCACTGTGAAAACCTCTTCAGCGACCAGCCCATCACTCAGCACAATGGGCCCTCTTACCAAACTGACACCATGCCACTGTCTGGTAGGTTGTGTACACGCACACCAGTCACCACAGGATTTATGTGTTAACACCACATGTTTCAACCTGTTTATACAAGACTGCTTCCTGTTAACCTTACCCTGTGCTGTTGTCATGGCACTAGTCTAAGTCTAGTATGTTGGGTGTGTATTATCAGTTGTATAGAGTTTTATTCAGTCAAACTGTTATAACCTCTTCATAATCAAAGGCAGTGCATACTCTATACGGTGGCGAATGGGAATCTGTGAAATTTGAATCGGACAGATGCTGCCACAATAGGAACTACCACCATGACTCAACTTGTACAGATGCTTTACCACAGGGGTGTTCTTATAGCTGGTAGGAGTCCTTGTGCCCACAAAGCGTTGGCACCGGGAGCCAAACTCATATCATAGCAGCTGACACAACAGTTGTTTACAACCTTGAAATGGTAGTGCACTTTTGGACAGAGAACATCATCTCTGTATCAGTGTATAACCTAATGTACTGAGTGCTGTGTAGCATCCTTTTAATTCATCACACTCATTTGTTTCTTCATTCAGTGGCTTGAAATGTTCCATTATGTTCCTGCTGCGTCAATCATTGACAGTTCCAGAAAACCTTGAGCCTCATCTGACAGCAACAATGAGACAATCTGGCTTCCTACCCATTAACACTGCTGTACATGCCCTGCCAAACTTGAGGCTTAAATTATGGGCTTGCAACCTTTTATATTATGATCTGAAGGAGACATTTGTACACGTCATCTTTAATGATATACATACCAAAAGTAAATATTTAGAGCTGTACACAATGACGCAATAAACATATAGCAATGCATCTTAATTAATCACATGTGTGTTATTCAAGCCTTGAACTTTGAGTACTATAGCGTTAATCTACTTGCTGCCCTCTAGGTGAGGCACCCATGCAGGACGACTACTTGTCTGAAGCCTCCGAGCTTCAGCGCTATTCTGTGGACCCCAGCGACTCGGCCTTTAGCTGCATGAACTCACCCTATCCGCCCAAGCACGTGTTCGGCAGCTCCCGCTTCTGCCAGCCACACCACGCACCCCCTGGCAGTGCCCACTGCGGGCACACCACCAGCAGCAGCAGCTTCCTGGAGGGGAACAGAGCAGGTAGGAGAGGCAGGTGTCTAACATGATAGCCAACTCCTGTAGAGGTGTTTGAGGGAGACATCATCATGTCATTGTGTGGTATTGGCAGAGTGCAGGAGGCAGGGCCAAGAAGCCTACATCACTTTGGTGTATAATTTGTGTATGTAAAATGTGATGCATGGTGCATAATTTCTGCACTCATGATGAGTATAACATGTAGTACATAAGATGGACGGAATGGAATATTTTTGTTCGTCTTCATTCAATTAAAAATGTAATTAAATGTACCCTCAGATCAACCCAGTTCAGCCTAAACTTATGATGTTCCCTTGACAAACTGCTGTGCCTCCCCCCTTAACCCCTCCAGACTCCCAGGATCCTCCAAAGCGCCACCTCAGTAAGGACCCCTCCACCTGGAGTGTGGAGGATGTCATCTGGTTCGTCAAGGAGGCTGATGCCCAAGCTCTGGGACCACACATAGACGTGTTCAGGAAGCATGTATGCTTCACAAACCCCCAGCCACATAACCAAACACAGCACAACACAGAGCAGGCAGCTTGCTCACTTGATACTCTAATGTGATTATAAGAGTGGGCAACAATGAATTGAAGATACCCTATTGTACGCTACCCTGACGTTTTGACTGGAGGGAATACTCGCACTTCTTAAAGATGATGATGCAGTCCGCTATTCTGGTGAAAGATTGTTGATAATTGAGATATTTGAGTAAGGACAACTAGAGGACTGTGAGGAACAATTAACTGAATTAATGACAAAAAGTGTATTGAATTAGAATCACAGACTGCACCTTTAAGTTTTCTGTTATCCTCCCAGTGCACTTGCTGGAAATGAAACAAGGAAAACAGGCTGTCACTGACAATATGTGGTCTGAGTGATCCCCATGCTATGTTTTGTGAAAACATCCTAATAAGTGCTAGCCCCATTATTTAATTAAGCAGAGCGTTCAACATTTACACTGACACTTCCAGAAACCGCTGATGCTAATTACTGTTTAATGCTAATTACATTTGGCGCCCGGATGCTTCCTGCCGCTAACTCGTTTTGGAAATGTTTGTCTTGGTCTTGTAATTTGCAGGAGATTGATGGGAATGCCTTGCTTCTACTGAAGAGTGACATGATCATGAAGTACTTGGGCTTGAAGCTGGGGCCTGCCCTCAAGCTGTGTTACCACATCGACAAACTGAAGCAGAGTCGCTTCTGATCAGCTGACTGGGGATCACCTCTGGGGGGCTGCCCTTCTCACTCCCAACAAGGCCACAGGCGGCCCTAGACCCTCTACACTCATGACAGTAGCCTGCCAGTTTCTCTCATTATGGCTAGTTTAAAATTGTGGGCCACAAAGTATATCTGAACTACTTTGCATAGGAGTAATAATATGACACAACCATGATATGCTATGCATAACAGGTCCTAAACGAGCACATACACCGGATATCAGAAAAAGAAGCCCACTGTGTAGCCCTTATTGAGTCAGCATGCAGTTGTTGGCAGAAGCTTTGTGCAGTGTAATTTTCAAATGGTGACACTGACCAAGTGTCACGCTAATTTTCTCTTTGTCAAGATGGTGGTCTCACAATAGCATTGTAATTCTGTGGACATTCCTCAATCTGTGTGCAAGGAGTGTGTGTGTTTGTGTGTGTGTGTCTCTGTGTGTGTGTGTGTGTGTGTGTGTGTGTGTGTGTGTGTGTGTGTTTGTGTGTGTGTGCGAGTGAGAGAGTATTTTGTGTTAGCCTACTGTATTAAGTGAGTGCATTACTGGCATTATTGGGACTGGATCATTTCAGTAATAGCTTGTTATCACACTGGATTGTTTTGATCAGACCTATGGGGTACTACTACAACCAGCATACGATCATCAGACTCAGACCTGAAGTTGTCATTCTCTCAGGTGCTTATGTGTGCAATTCTCCAAACATTTTCGGGGAAACAATATGCACTTAAAACACCTGATCCGATGAGGGGGAAATGATTATATCAAATGTGATTTAATGCTCTTTTTATGTGCCTCTAGGGAAGCAACTTATTTAAATAAATTACTATGCATGCCACAATTAAAAGAAATTGACTACTTTGACCAGCATATATGTACTGATCGGCCACTGACTGGACTTTTTTCATCATTCAATTCATCATTCAAATAATCCACTACAATGAACCAAAAGGTTTGGTGAACTGACTCCATTAATTAAAAGATATAATCTCTTAACGTGATCTGGTATCTCTCCTCTGACCTGAAGCTGAAGGCAAAGAGTGAAACCTCTCTGTGGTATTAATCATAGCATGCACCCCTCTCATGAAGCCTCACTGGCAGCTATCATTCTAATGAAGGCTCGCCTTTCCCCCATACTTACTAGCAGCTATCTTTAGCACCACCAAGTGCTTCACGGATCCCCTGCATTTCCATAATTAATCAAAACTCTGCTGGGTTCCCTGTGACATTTCCTGCCTCTCAGAACAAATGTGAGGGACGTGCACATAAGATTGGTCAAAGACGTTATTCTACATATCACGAAAAAGAGAAGTATAGCCTACATGCTAGAGCTAAGGGATCACCAGGAAAAGATAACGGGAATGTAGCGTAAATCCCATGTTGACAAGCAAAAAAACAACACCCAATTTAATTGGAAATTAAAAGTAGATTACTATGACAAAACCTGTTCTTTAAAGATGGTCCTGGTTTCCTACATGGGCACATCACCTCAACCCACTGGCAGTGCCAAGAGAACCCCAAGAGGGAGGCCAATGACCTATTTAACAGAAAAAGTTTACATAAATCTAGAGTGGAGCCCTGCCTGAAGTACTTGACATGTAAGCTGGCAATGTCTCATGGGCTTCTACCAGATTTTTCTAGTAGCAATCAGCTCAGAGGTGTCCAGTTCACGCTACAACAAATATAAGAAAACAAGGTTCCTGCTGCGGCATCCTGATTAAAGGCATATAGGAAATCATTAAGTCCTAAGTGATTAACCTACCCTTTCAAGCTGCGAGGCTGACGACACCTCATAGCCTACCTCACCACGCCATTCTATGTTACAGCCTCGGCAACTCTACATATTGCAATCTCATTTACATGGTTTAATATACGACACGCATTAAAGGAAGGCGTAGAGCTAGAGTTCACACAAACTCCGTGCTCAAAGCCCCGTCGTGCATCGCTGGAGTCCTGTTGTTATCGAGGCTCTTCTGGCTCTTCCCTTGCGTGATGCTCACACTGTATGACGCCGCATGTCTAGAGTCGCATAGCCCGAGCTCTTAAGACGCGAGTGGGAACGGTCCCTACTGCGTGTCAGCGTAGTCCCCCATTTTAAACCAAGGCCAAACAAACGGGTCTAGAAAATCCGGACACAGTACAATTAGCGCATTTGAACCGCTTTGATACCCGCCAGGGCTCACCTCCTCAAGCCTCTCCAAGATCCATCTTAAGGTAAGAGGTAACCTAATGTTTGTCGTCGTGTCGGTTCGGAAAAAAAAACTGTACATATACGTGCCTGCTTTAATATTCAGGTAATTGTTGTACTCTAATAGTGTTTTGTAAAACAGAGTCATAGCAGGTACATTTAATTATTTCAATCGGTGTGCGTATGCGGTAGCCTCCATGACGGAGTAATTTGGCACATGGATGGTAGTGACATGATCACTAATGTTCGCTCGTGCACCATAATGCCTTGATACAATAATGATAATGGTCATTATTTAATTTAACTTGAAATAAGCGTTGAAGAAAAGCCCATTCTTGTTTACCACCATTGCCTAGTGGTGTCCGCATTAACATATGCATTATGTCAGGTTTACGACACTTCTTAGATATTGGTTTTGTGTAACAGATGTGTACAGATGTGTCTCCAAAAGAGCAGTTGATTAGCTTCGGCGATGTGGTGCGTGAGTTCAGTGCAGACAAAACGGGACTGCGTTTTTCTCCTTTACGCTCTGCTGGAATGCACAGGACTGCAAATCTACCTAATTTATCCCATCCTGAGCTAGTGTGCATAGCCTGTCACTGAGCACTATTTCAGTTAATTCACTTAATTGCGATTTATTTGAGGTGAATAGTCATCAGATTTGACGTGGTTGCAAAGCAGCACTGGTCGTATGATCCGTATTCCACCATTTCATCCCATGAATTAACCCATGTAACCACATTTAGTCATTTTCGTATGTTGTGTAGGAATGACATTTACTCCTTGACGTTTTGTGTTCCCAAGGTCATTCTATACGGTTGCCCAAGATTGATGGGAAACAGTCGTTACATAACGGACTGAGTCTTTTGTCAACAGAATAGATTCGAAAATGATATCTGCTTTAGGCTAATTATTTTTTATATAACCAAGAAATCGGGAAATAATTTAGATTGACCCGCTATATTTTGTTCTTTCATTTACGCAATTAATTTGGCGCAGCGCTTTGATCATCTGAAATGTATGTTTTGTTGGGGTACAGTTGAGCTCAAAATGTAATTTATTTTGTGCTAATTCAAAAAACAGAGATGACTCAGTCGAAGACTGTTTTTTCCCCCGTGTTGTAAAACAAACACAGACTAAAGAGCCAATTGTTCTCCACGCATGCCACGTTCATTCCATGGTGCATTTCGTGCTATTAAAATGGTCTAAAATAATTCACGCTGTTGCAACTGATGTGAGCCCTTGTGCAAAAGGTGAATTGTTTGGCCTCATGAGGTGAGCAGCCATCCTCCACAGAGCCAGAAGAAGGGAGGATGGGTGCAGTACAGGGGAGTGTTACTTTAAGTGGAGTATGGTGGTGAAGGGTCACATGCTACTGCAGACTCCTCATGACTGAAGCACTGATGATGTCTGAGGCTCACTGCAAAGAGCACTCAGCTACATGGAGGCATCTGACACACATCACAGAAATGCTTTTATGGCCATACTAGCACAAAACTGGATGTGGAACAGATAATTGATGAGCTGCACAATGATAGCTTGCTGGTTGAGATTCTCTAGATCTATTAAACACATTCTATACATCTGTACATCAGTTGGGTCTGTAGGTTCCAACACATCCAAGATTTTCCACAAGCAGCTTTGCCATTGAATATCTTTGAATAAGTAAGTGCTAACCAGCAGCGCTACAAAGTGCTAACTCGTATGGCAATAGCCATCTCATAGTCATCGCTTTGCCTCTGTGTAGCCTATAAGACCTTGTATATTTCGGCATAGTTCCCATGTCAAGGGATGTTTCTGGGTTGCTGGTCATGCTCAGGTGGACGTCTCAGGTCACACATTCAGAGCATTGTGGGAATACTTTCAACAGTGACTGTTTTAGCCAGCACAAGCACTTTGGGGAATTTTTGCCATAACAGAAATAGAAAACAAGAACATCTAGGCCACTAGTGCACAAAACTAGACCAGCTTCGATGTAAAGACACATTGTAAGGCTATCAATGCTTTTTGATTTTTTTTTGTCAGAGTCATTAAATGGCCATTTTGAGATTATGTTTCTTTGGGACTATTGATTATGGGCAAAGTATAATGAAACTGTGCTGCTGGTCGTCATCACGTGGCTGGTCCAGACTGAGAGCAACTGACAGCTGGCAGCTTTGAGATTAATGACTATAAAAAGCTTAAACTGAAATCAAAATGTTTTCTCTATCAATGGTGTCTACCATCTAAATCAGCAAAAACAGGACCTACTGTACTTAAACCTGATACCAGTGAACTAAAAGTATTATCAATGGCAAATACTTTGTTATGTATAACATTTAATACTTTATTCACAATCTACTAAAACCTGATACCAGTTAATTTAAAGTATGATCAATGGCAGATACTTTGTTATGTATAACATTTAATACATTATTCACAATGTCACCTGGAAATGTTCTGAAAGAGCAAACTTTCCAGCCTCTCATTGCATTGCTCTCTAGAGCTGATGCTTTAAAATGAAGCAGTGTGGGAAGGTCACCGACCTCAATTTTCTTGCACAGAACTCACTATGGGCAAGCAAAACAGCAAGCTGACCCCAGAGGTGATGGAGGACCTGGTGAAGAACACAGAGTTCAATGAACATGAGCTCAAGCAGTGGTACAAGGGCTTCCTGAAGGACTGCCCCAGTGGTCGCCTCAACCTGGATGAGTTCCAGCAACTCTATGTCAAGGTAAGGGCATTTACACCTGTGTGATGAGGTGAATATGGAAAAGCGGGTGTGGCTACTAATATTTCAGAGATTTCTAGATGGCTGAAGTGAGCATGATTTGGGCTGGGGGGAGGGGGGGTTGTTTTTTGGGAATGATTGGTTTCATCATACCACTACTTTATAGACAGGCTCCTGTAATACTCCTCTGAATTGGAGGCCAGGTTTTCAGACCACATGTGTTGCCATAATGAAATTACTTGAGGCGAGATGGTTCTTCTAGCTGAAATGACTTGAGGCAAGATGGCTTTTTCTAGTCACATTAAATCACCATTAATCAATTTCCTTTAATGTAATTTAGACTGAACACATTCAGATGTGGTTCATTTAATCATTCACATCACATAGCACTATAAATAGGTAGCTATTTATAGCAAACATACAAAATGTTGTCACTCCGCAGCAGAAACAGATGGAGCAGATAGATGAGAAATGAAATGAATTGGTCCACACGCTGGATGAAGAGAAGGGGCAATATTTGTTTAATGATGAGTCTGAATCTTTTTCCGAAAACAAATATGGAGAGGTGGATGGGACACATTTTTTTGTCATGGCAAGCTCTGCTACATTTCTCCCTTTCCCTCCTGATGAATCTCTTTCACATCTCCCCTACCCCTCTTTCTCATACATCACCCCTCACTTTGTTTTGTCCAATGTCTTTTCTGCAGTTCTTCCCATATGGCGATGCCTCAAAGTTTGCACAGCATGCATTTAGAACCTTTGACAAGAATAGCGATGGGACAATCGACTTTCGAGAGTTCATCTGCGCCCTGTCCATCACGTCTCGAGGCAGCTTCGAGCAGAAACTCAACTGGGCCTTCAATATGTACGACCTGGACGGAGACGGCAAGATTACTAGGGTGGAGATGCTGGAGATCATTGAGGTATGGATCAAATAGCTCTCATTGCTTCATTGAAGATTGTCCTCTCAGTGAACATTTAATGGACCGAAAGGTTCATGTTCACATCAGACATGAACGATTAGTTCTGTTGATACAAAAACAGAACTATATTTAGCACCAACTACGTATTGATCAGATGCTGAGTTTCATTCTGGACGGAGCCCACTTCTATAACAGGTAACAAATCTCGATCAGCCCCTGCTGTCGGGCTATCCAGTGTCCCAGGCACTCCCGTAGTAGGAGCAGATGGTTATTCTGTAAGGACACACACAAGGACAGCTCTGTCTAAATGTCAGTACTTTCCTAAGGGGCCACCTGCTTGACTGGTGGCATGTCTCCAAATGCACACATATTGAGAACCTGCTGAGTGTGCACAAAGTTTGGTTTAAAACTGAGTGAATATAAATGCCATATGAATATAATGCCATAGTGTAGTCACCAATTCTGTACTAATTTGGCACTTGCTAAGCTGTTCCCTCCTTTCCGGTTCTGTGTTCCTCAGTTTTGCCACTGACTTAGATTTTTTGCCAATTTTTACATAGTCACTGTGTATTTCCCTTACTAACCTTAATTGTGCTGCTTGTGTGTGTGTGTGTGTGTGTGTGTCTGTGTGTGTAGGCCATCTATAAGATGGTGGGCACTGTGATCATGATGAAGATGAACGAAGACGGGCTGACCCCAGAGCAGCGGGTGGACCGGATCTTCAGCAAGATGGACAAGAACAACGACCAACAGATCTCGTTGGATGAGTTCAAGGAGGCAGCCAAGAGCGACCCGTCTATTGTGCTGCTCTTGCAGTGCGACATGCAGAAGTGAGCGAGCCGCATCACTCTCTCTCTGCATCTCAGCTGCCAGGACTGGGGAAAATACCTTTTACTCTTTTCATCCACTCTCTCCCATCTCCACCGGATCAAAGAAAAGAAAGAAAAAAAAGGAGGAAAAAAAAATGTGGGACTACTTTTCTCAACGAACTTGCTTCTTCTGGTTGAATAAATAAATCTATATATGCATGAGAATGTCACCTGCTACAAATAAGCTATATACACACACGTACTTATAAAAATGAATATATAATGAAATAAATTGTAAAGTGTGCAAATTAGTTTATTCCATATCCACCCATTTGATCATTAGAATGTGGTTGAGTGCAGTGCGCCATAGATTTATGTTTTTTACAGTACAGTCATGCTTGGCATACAAGCCTGCTTTTCTGTTCTAAATAGTTGTCAAGAGGAGAAAATATCCCCATAAAAATATTATAAATACTTCACATAATACCACCTGTTATATCAATACAACAAGAGATAAAACCAGTTATTGTCAGATAACCTGAGGGCAAACAGTTAGCCCTTCCCGGTATGCTCAGACCACCGAACTCTAAATGTCGCTAGTGCATGCATGTGCTGTGTTCAGGTTAGGCCTCTTTAAGAGTAAAACAGGAAGAAAAAGCCCTTGAACATCATTTTGCTCGCTGTGTGGGATATTCACTCGTGATCCATTTATAAACTATTCACATTCCTGTGCCAGCATGTCTCCGTACTAGTATGTGTGTTTGTCTGTGGTCCTCCCTCAGCACACTCCTCTCGAACCCTTGCCCCGAGAGAGATGTCCTCGATCACGCTAACGTGTTTAAATGTCAGTCTATGCATCGAGCTGCAAATGGGATGGAGAGCTCCCCTGCTGGGGGTGGGGGTCACCTTCCTGAAAGATAACAGACCATAATAGGTCTGACTCCCATCTCAAGCTAGCAAAAAATGTCAACGTTGACAAGCCCTGCTTAAAAAGATCAAACCATACGGAACATGAAAGGTAGCACATTGCTGTTTTATTACCAGAAATTTGGTTTTATAACACATTGATGTGAACATGTTCAGTGTGGTTGCATTATCTATTTGTGTTTTTACCACAAGAAGTGTTTTAGATGAAAAGGGCAATATGCTACGAGTATTCCCCAGTTTGGTAAAGTGCCCCCGCCCCCTCCCCCGCTCAAGTTCTCCATTTTGTGTACATGACAAGCCCCTCCCAATGTGTTTGTCACACAAGTTTACTTGAAGGGCACTGCATTTTTATTGACTGTTTTTTTTGTATTGAGATACCGTTTTTAATTCAAGTTTACATCCCGAAGACCAACACACCAAGTATTTTAAGAACAGGTCTGGCAGGGATGCAGCATCCCCCTCAAGAGAAAAGACTATAAATAATCATTAGGTGGAAATGATTACTGGCAAACTAAGGTTAATTGGATTCTAGGGATTAAATGTATTTGTTAAATGCTACTCTCATGTGACAGGGCAGCGACCTTGTGTTCCACTGGTAGTGCGTGGAGAGCCTGCTAGCTCTGCCCTGCACTGAGCACTCATTCCAGTACTACTTATCCTCGGATGCTGCATCCCACAGACACACAAAGACAAACCCTCCTGAGCAAAAAAAAAACAAAAGCAGAAAAATAATAAAAAATAAAACAGAAAAAAAAACAACACATTGTTTGTACAATCTCCAACTCTTGCTGGTTACAGTGTATTTTGCCCTGTAAATATTTGTACTTAATACATAAAGGAAATACCAAAATTAAGCAAGTGAGTAATTTAACAGTGTCAGACCTATATTCATGTTTTTATATGTGGCATGTGTTTAATTCCAGGTGTAACAAATGTCATGATTGCACTACTTACATTGTGGTTCAAAAATCAACAATAAAAAAGCATACCCACTGGGATATTTCAGTGATTTGCCTTTATCCACATTTTTTTATTTTGTTAAAAAATAAATACAATAGACGGTCATAAAAGCATTTAAACTATTCAACAGGGTGACTCCGAACCCTATGCATTATTGCCTTTTTGCCATACCAACAGTACAGTCAAATCCCAAAAAGGCACCAGGATAACTAGCAGCAGCGCATAGCATTTATCTTTTACAATTAATGTCCTTTAGCAGAACACACACAGTGGCAACATTGGTCTGGTTTAATTAAACCTAAAGCTTTAAAATGTATAATAAAACATATATTCCTAAAATGATAATGAATCAATTACAAAAATAAAGTTTAAAAAAATGTCGTTTTGAAAAGTTAGAATAAAATCCCCTGACATGAACCCTGTACATAAAAAAAGCTGCACTGGATAAAATCCTCTGTGATGATGGGTAATTGTGCTAGTCAGTCCTACACTAGGTAGCCTTCTCTTGTTTAGCTTCAGTGATAGAAGCCATTACCATGACACCTGCACCACATTAGAGCCCATCATCTGTCTGTGGCACACGAACACAATTGTTTCTCAACTCCGGGGCCTCTGTGAAGCTTCCTCCTCATTGATTCGGTCTCTCTCTGGGTCCTCCAGCTGGTGGATTTTGATGTGATCACTTTTGGGAAGATTGCTGGAGAAAAAAACACAAGCACAAAATAAAAATGAATTTCAGAAAACCCACATACAATATTTTTTCATTGGTTAACCCATTAATTGATATGAACAAACCATTGCACACAGTATTAATAAATATAATTTCCTTATGTTAAGTTCTAGTAATGCTTTACATGAAATGCATCATCTTCAGTCACCATTGGAGAGGTCTATGTAGCTATGTGGGTTTTAGATTAACCAAGGTAGTCTGTTTGTTAACAATCCACTGGATCGTCAAGAAACAAAACTACACAAGGACCAGAAAAATGCTACGGAGTCCCATAAGGGTCATATAGTGGTGATTAGGGGCAACTTTTGCATTCCCGCTGAAAACCTTTGCATGTACTGTGTGTTTTCTAGATAACACAAAAGTATTGCAAGGGAGTGGTACTGTGAGCTAACGCAAAATGTATTGCGTGGGAGCCTAAAAGTATTGTAAGGAAATGCAAAAGTGTTGTGAGGGAATGTGAAAGTATTGTGAGGGGACGCAAAAGAACACAGAAAAAAATTATCACCATGACCCTTAAGGGAATTCTGCCTTTTAAACACTACAAAATTAACTGAATTAGATTAGGAGCAGACCAATTCCTCACTTTGACCAGCAGGGGACAATGTTGAGGGACAAAGAGGAGAAGAAAATGTACAGTATTATATCCGGCTATTACAATGTTAAACAGTTTATGAGGTTGAAGATGTCCTCTGATATAACTGCTAGGACTAGAATGGCCTTAGTGAGACTATATCAAAGGTGGCCACTGATGCTTACCTTGTCGTTTGAGGTGTGATAAAGACGAACTGGCGTAGATGCTGACGCTCAGACAGTTCCAGAAGCAGGTCCAGCGAGATGCGGCGATTGTGCATATCCTACATTGAAACATCCAGAAACAAACAGGTCTTTGATGTAAATCCAAAACAAGATATTTACATACATACACACAAACAAACAAAACCCCACTGAGTTGTAGTTCTACTCGTTCTGTCGATGAGACTGTGCTCCCGTTTTCCATCTCCAACATTACAGGGTATGACCAGAGACCTGAGCATGCTCAGTTCAGCTGTAGCTCTCTACTCATGTGCCAGATAAAACCTTTCTGCCACCACACAGGAACTAAGATCTTTTTGTCAGAAAAGTTAGGAGAGGAGTGAAAGCTGACTGACTTCTACTGAAGAAAGACACTGTTCAGCTTCCCCCTGTCTGTCCTTTCTTGCTGTTCCATATATAGTGCTGTTCTTATAGTTTGGTCAATGAAAAAATAGTACGAATTCCTCAAATGCGTGAACACCAACACAACATCTTTCTATTTAGCCCTGTGTCATGAAATGATGAGTTATCCATTATTTATTTATTTTATTTATGCATTTATTTAAAAAAGGACAGTGTACATTGATTAGCTAGTTTTCATCAGTTGTCCCTTGGCATGGCATTACATTTGTACATTTGTTTTTTCATTGACTGGGGATTTCTGAAGGCCGGGGGAGTTCCGGCCTAGTGACCCGTCTGCAGTGACTCACCATGTAGACGTCAAACTCGTCCAGACAGCGGAAGGGCGACTCCGTGATCTCCCAGAGGGACAGGATGAAGCACACGGTGGAGAAGGAGCGCTCCCCTCCTGACAGCGTTCGCATGTCACTCACACTGTCATTCTCCTGACCAGGTGGCTTCACCTGCCAGACACACACACACACACACACACACACACACACACACGCACACACACACGCACACACGCACACACACACACAGACACACACACATAAGCACACAAGCAGTGAAACCACTGAGACAGCAACAAAGAATATGTTTGTCTGTGTGTGGATGTGTTAAGAGCATATTTTGTGTGTTTATGTTGCATTAACACACAAACACATCCATCAAGTCTCTAAATTCAAAATCATGTAAGGGATTAACCAATTAAAAATACAGTGTTAAAACATGAATCAATCTGTGAATAATATCAGTCAATCCGTAAATAATGTCTTTATATCTGTAATCTGTAAATAATTTCTTATGTGACATCAGCAGTTGATTTCAATGGAAACTCTGCAATAGGGAGTTATTCATATGACAACAGATGCCATAAGCATCACCATAACTGCTTGGACTTAAGTGACAGACAGTGCAGAGGAACCTACTGATATTGAGAGGGTTTCATTGTTGTGGTCAAATCTCATGGAGCCACAGCACTGTAGTTTTATGAGGAAGTTGTTGAAATAGAGCTTGCACCTCACAGAGAGCGACCTGCAACAAGAACACAAAAATACTCATATCTGAGAATTCACCCATCAACATGGGTCAGCATGTTACTCTAAAAGGGGTGTAGCCCAAATTTGGCATTGACTGTCATGTGAGTGTATAATTGGTATGGATGTCATACATTAATATGTTCTGCAAAGTAGTCTTTACAGGGTATTATCATTTTGACAAGCAGTGGCATTTTGGTCCAGGACCAGTCTAAATATTGTAAGTGACTTCAGCACTAAAAGTTGTACCTTCGAAGAGTTTTGTAACGGGCTTGTCTGTCCGTCATTATGTTGTCCAGACGATCGATAAACTTCTTCAAATCCCGAAGCTGGCTTGACTTACTCTTGTAGTTTTCATGAGCTTCAGCATAATCTCTGAAAAGAAAAAAAGATATAAGATCTACTATATTAGGCACAATAAAAATCTTATATTTTCTGATTACGTCAGGACTGGTTTGCTTGCTAGGAGTCATGTTTGGAGATGCATATATTTCAATTAGAAAGAAATCAATGGGCAGCCACAAACCCTGTCACAGATAAACTGATTGTACCTGACTGCTTACCTCATTACTTTCTCCTTGTCTCCATGGCTACGCTCCTGTGCAGTGATTTTCTGTCGCAGACGAGTGATCTCTGTGTCGAGACTTTTTGTGCTCCGGTCGACAGTTTGCCGCTCTGAGCTGATTTGTTTGGCCTTCTCTATGAAATCCTGAATTCCAAAGCACAAAAAGCAAGATATGACTCACCACTGGCCTTGTATTGCAACACTTTAATGGGCCAAGGATGCCACTACCTAAGATGACATTTGGATTTATTTCCAAACACACATATCATAGTTAAGCTTAGCAAAGCTTACATAACAACTATGCCAGAGAGGAGAGGACAAACCAGTCTGAGATCATTATTTAAGGTGCGTTGTGTAAGATTTAGTGGCATCTAGGGGTGAGGTTTCTGAAATTCAACCAACTGAATACCTCTCGCTTTCCAAGCAAGTAAAACAACCTACAGTGGCCATCAAGTTCCATAAAAACGCTAAATGGCCTCTCGAGAGCCAGAGTCTTGGTGTGTCCCTTCTTGGCTACTGTTAGAACATGGCGGCGCAACTTGATGAGGAAGAGGACCCGCTCCCTATGTAAATACTAAAGGCTCATTCTAAGCCAACAACAACACAACGATTTGTAGGTACAGGTGATTATACACTCATGAAATAACAATTATCTTGACATTTATAAGCTGTACCAGAATCTCCTCTTCTTTGGCTTCAAGCTCATTCTTCATGCCCTGGACGTTTTCTTCGTGGACCTTGGCTTTCTTCTCCAGGATCTTCATGGTCTGATCCAGCTTGCTGCACTCAGCCTCCCTCTTCACTTGCTCTTCCTAAACAGTACATGGTAATGTTAGACATATTGCTTTCCCCCATTCACTCCATGTTCAAATTTCAAACAAATACAGTACCTTGCGTAAGTATTCACCCCCTTGGATGTTTTACCCTTTTATGGCTTTTATAAATCAGTCATGGTCAATATAAGTTGGCTTTTTGGACAAAAAATTCACAAAATAGCTCTCTTTAATGTCAAAGTGAAAATATATTTCTACACAGTCATGTAAATTAAATACAAATATGTAATGAAAATAAGTGATTGCATAAGTATTCACCCCCTTTATCACCCCCTTTATATAGACTGACCTAATTCAACAGAGGTCCAGCCAATTGGTGCTAGAAGCCTCACAATTAGTGATATGAGTATCAGTGTGCAGTAAATGTGTCTCAAGTGATTGTAGTATAACAACACCTGTGTCTGGAAGGTCTATTCACTGGTCAGTATTCAGTAATCAGTAATCAGTATTCCTGGCTACTGTTACAACATGAAGACCACAGATCACCCTAAGAAACTCAGAGAAAAGGTTATTGAAAAGTACAGGTCAGGGGAAGGATACAAAAAAATGTCCAAGGCACTTAACATCCCCTGAAATTCTGTTCAATCCATCATCAAGAAATGGAAGGAATATGGCACATGTGTAAATCTGCCTAGATCAGGCCGTCCTTACAAACTGAGTGACCATGCAAGAAGGAAACTAGTAAGAGAGGCCACCAAGACACCTATGACTACTCTGAAGAAGTTTCAAGCTTCAGCAGCTGGTATGGGAGAGACTCTGCATACCACCACTGTTGCCTTGGTTCTTCACCAATCAAAGCTTCATTGAAGAGAGCCACTGTTGAAAAAATGCTCCACTTTGGTCTCATCAAACCACAGAACCTTCTTCCACTTGACCATGGAGACTTCCACATACCTTTTGGCGAACTGTAGTCGATCTTTTTTTTCAAAAGTGGCTCTCTTCCATAAAGCTTAGATTGGTGAAGAACCAAGGCAACAGTGGTGGTATGCAGAGTTTCTCCAATCTCAACTGCTGAAGCTTGAAACTTCTTCAGAGTAGTCATAGGTCTATTGGTGGCCTATCTTACTAGTCTCCTTCTTGAACGGCCCCTCAGTTTGTGAGGACGGCCTGATCTAGGCAGATTTACACATGTGCCACAATCCATCCATTTCTTGATGATGGATTTAACAGAATTCCAGGGGATGTTTAGTGCCTTGGACATTTTTTTGTATCCTTCCCCTGACTTATACTTTTCAACAACCTTTTCTCTGAGTTGCTTAGAGTGATCTTGGGTCTTAATGGTTTAACAATAGCCAGTAATACTGATTACTGAATACTGACCAGTGAATGGACCTTCCAGACACAGGTGTCGTTATACTACAATCACTTGAGACACATTCACTGCACACTGACCCCCATTACACAAATTGTGAGACTTCTAGCACCAATTGGCTGGACCTCTGTTGAATTAGGTCAGTCTATACAAAGGGGGTGATAAAGGGGGTGAATACTTATGCAAGCACTTATTTTCATTACATATTTGTATTTAATTTACATAACTGTGTAGAAATATATTTTCACTTTGACATTAAAGAGAGCTATTTTGTGAATTTTTTTGTCCAAAAAGCCAACTTATATTGACCATGACTGATTTATAAAAGCCATAAAAGGGTAAAACATCCAAGGGGGTGAATACTTACGCAAGGTACTGTACATGTCATTCTGTACATCTTTACACCTACTGTATTTACTAAATCATTAACCTACCGTCTTTTGCCATATCCAATGGATTTTAATTAATTGATCATCCCCCCAAAAAAAACATAATTGAAAACCTCAGAGCTGATTTCACAGCTGCATCCCTTTCGTGCACCAAGGAGCAATCTTGTGGTGTCATAAATAATCTTAAGTATCCCCACCAAGCAGGAGGAAAGCAGGCCTCCTGAACAACAGAGCTATGGGAGAGGCAGAGGGGTTTGTTCCCCTTGCATCCTGTACTGCTGTGCTGACCATATAATGCTTATGAATGCTCTTATGGTTTGTAAACGTTTTTAAGCAAAGAAAATCTATAATTTTCAAATATCCTTCAGGACATAATTTACAGAAAAATAACAGATCACAATATATCTAATAGTCAGTCAGCATTAAAATATAATCAGAGGGTTGATATGGTGACAGATAAACTACTGACTACATTACTACAGAAAAACCATCTCAATATTTAAGTGAGGGAGTGATACCAAATTCAAATAATCTGAAAGATAGACATTTATGACTATTAATGACTTCAGGAGAACCAAGGCCAATCTAAGTACCATTCACCCATAAAATAAGAGCAAACACTAATCTGATATGTAAATTAAATATTCAAAGTGTGCACTGAAGGGATTAGGTAGATATCTCTGATATCTTCACACATTACTCTCACCTTCAGTTGATCAGAGTCGTCAGTAAGATGTTCGTTTTTATCCCTGACATCTTGTAACTTCTGGCCAATATCCGAAAGAAGTTTATCGTGCCTGTCCAGTTCAGCCTTCGTTTCCTCAACATTCTTTTTTTCCAAGTCAATTTTCGGTTGAATCTCCTGCACCTCCTCTTCCTGTTAAATATGATATAAAACAACAATCAAGAGAGCGCTTTGTGTACTTCTAATTACTACTGGGTTGTGAAGAAAAGGTCAGCTTACCAGGGTGCTGATGTCCTCTATTTGGGACTCCTCAATGTTATCCAGTTCAGAAATGGAGGCCTTCACTTGATTCACACTTGCCTGCAAAGAAATAAAACTCCTTTGTTCTCTGCATGGATTTGTCATTCATGTCTTATCAGTAGAACCACTCTACTTTGATAGTATTTGCATCATGCATACATGAATTGTATTGATCAAATTACTTTTTTTCTTAATTCCTCCTCTTTTAGGGTGCAGTGTGTAGCTTATGTTATCAAACATAAAATAGCTCTAGATCTTCACAAATCTTCAACATTTTATATCATGATTTCAGATCGATGTCTAGAGGTGTTTTAATTTCACCGACAATAAAACCTATTCACTGCGCCTTTAAGAGAGAGCATGTACTTTTAAACTGTGAAAAGCTTCTGGAGATTGAGGGTTCTCGTGACTGCTGAATGGAAGCCTGCTGTGGTTTAACTGCAGACAGTTATTGCATCTGAGTGCGTGAGTGGTGAAGGTTCAACTATAGTTCTTTTTTGTGGTGTGTGGTTTTAACTGTAGAGCCTCTTCCCCTCACCTGATTCTTCTTGCAGGCGATGATGACACTGTTCATTTTGTCCTCCATGGCCTGGATGTCCTGCTTGACGGAGCTCAGGTGAAGCTGGAAGCGGGATAGCTGGGCTCGATGGTTCTCCACCTCAGACTCCACCAGACTGAATGGGAAGAGACACTACACAACTTTAGAAGAACAGCGCAGAACTTGTACTTCCTCAAATAAAAACATTAAAAACACCACATCACACCCCTGTGGCCTGTGACACAAGGCAGCACACAGACAACATACAACAGTACTCTCCATTCTGCACAATCACATGGCAACACAGCTTGTTCTGCCCATCCATGGATAAGTGTAGTGCAACACAACACAACAAAAGATGCCTCACAAATCACCTCAGACGTATTTTATGGTTACAATAACGGGTAATAAGATTGTACAGTGTTTATTGCTCTGTAACAAACAAATAACATTTCTCCCCAAACACGGTCGTCTGCTGAGTTTGCTCCTGCATCTTTGTTTATTTTTTCTAACTAGCATTGCCGCACGGGCTTACAAGTATAATTTCTCAACCGTATAGGCCACTGGCATAGACTCTGCATAGGAACAACTATAAATCAGTCTTCACTAATATCTTGTGTTTATATTGGAGCTCCTATCTGTGGATTTCTGTGTGACAACATAAAGCCAGAAAAATCTATTTGTGATCTACAATAATGTGAGACCCTACTGCAGTGGGTAATCAAAGAGAAACAGCTATGGATCCTCGTAAATGACACAGGGGGAGGAGAAAATCTTTACCCTTTACCCGTGAGGAAACATTCTGTGTGAGTGACTACTACATTAGCTCGATCAATAACTTAAATCATATTGATTATATTGAAGACATACAGCCTTCCATAGCAATTCCTATCAATGCAAATAGGTTTGATCAATTTCTTCCACACCACACAGTAGGTGAAATTTTACTCACTTTCATATACCGAAGAGACACAGGACACAGAAATACAAGTCTGTTCCCAGGCAGATAGATAAGGTAAAATGTATGACCTTAATGTTATAAATAGACAAAGTTCTTCAAATGTAGCTCTGTTACTACAAGAATCTATACTGCTCAAAGTTAATAATACCTTCAGTTGACCATTAAATCACTAAAAATTCATAGAAAATTGTAATAAAAAAAATGACACTCCAAACATGCGTAATTGTACTTGCCGGATTTCTGCCTCAGGGTCACCCCCCAGATACTTGACGAGCACTTCCGCCTCTGGGGTGTAGTAGCGGTTGGTGTAGATGTGGTCTCCCTCTGCAGTGAAGGCTTCTCTGCAGTTACGAGGCGGCCTGCCCTGCTGCATCACTTTCCTGGCCATGGCGCTATCCTTGGGCACAGATACCATTGCTAATTGTACCATGCTAAAGCATATACTGATTGTAGGTTTGTTTTAAACTGACAATTAAGACACAAAGGTTAGGCTAACTCGGTATACTACAAGAGAACCATTAATGCCTAACAGTCACAAAACAGAAATAAAAAACAAGGATCTTTTCTTGTATCGCAATGTTTTATAAAATGGCATCTCAAAAATGTGTACACCAACACTTCCTTCAACAGACCAGGTTTTTGAGATCCAAAAGACAAGTACTATCTTCTGTGGTATATGCGGATGATGGCGACAAGAACTGTGAAATGTGTATGTATACGTGCACGCAAGACTTACTTTGATGATCAAGATGCACTCAATCCCCCTCATGTCTATCAGGCAGTTGGTGATGACGGGGCTGGAGCAGTTTAGCGTATCAAGCACAGATGGAAACTCAGGATGCTTCACCCCTCTGACACCAAGAGCACACACACAGTTCAGAGATCAATCCTGTTGTACTTGCGCAGTACAGAATACATTTTGACATGACTAACTTTATTTCACATTACAGTGAAAGTACCTGATATCCAGGTAAAGTCAGTGAAGAAGTATGAAATGTGACCAAAGAGTTCCGCCCCTAGAGGGCACTCTTACCTGCCCTGGACATTGTAAACCTTTTCAGCGAAGTGGCACACAATGATTTGAGGCCGACTTCCTCGGGGAAAGTGTGGAGCCATGAGCTCCTCTAAGACCCTCTCGTCGCGGTAGTTGTCACAGCAGAACGTCTTCATGAAGCTACGCAAGCAGCTTTCCACCGCAACGGTCAGACTGGGGTCTTTTAGGGAGATGCAGGAACCTTGTGACACAATCCCCAACACACTTATTTAAAGACTACAGCTCAACACATTTATATATTATATTATCATATATAATCACTTTCCAATGGCATTAGGATATTTAACAATTTACACTATTCATTGGGATGTCCTACAATAATAACCGAGCATTAGATAACATGGAAAATACTTCATAGGAAATAAATTCAATGGGAACACTTTCAGTTAAATCCATAGAGGTGGCATTACCTATGGGCCCAACCGGTTTGTGTGTGAAGCGTCCCTGGGCATGTGCCTTGTTAATAGACTCTATTAACTCTGGCATCCGATCTCCAAACATCCTGAGCCTGTTGGACCTGCTGGCCAGCAGCTGGTTTTTCCTCTTCAGTTTAGCTTCCAAGGAGACCTTGATATTCTTCTCCTCCATGCTGTCAGAAGACAATGGTGAAGAGGATTATAATCTAATATGACAGGCTACTGTAAGGAAAATGGCACGCTAAAGCTGGGGATTTCTTTTCATCTGAAAACACTCACTTAGTCAAAATGATCCCCATAAAACCTTGCCCTGTCACGCCCAGTTAAAAAGCTACATAGGGTGGAGTTTCACACTTGCTATAGAATTCTATCTTTCCATGAAATAAACATAACATTTATAACATCCAGGGGAATTTCAGAGATCTTGATAAACCACTCAAACCCAAAGCATTAGTCACATTCACAGCTAAAGTAACAAGATTGATAACTTCTGTAAAACCAGTACTGTTGTCATGGAGATTAAAACTCTCCTTTCTTGACTTTCATCCCAGCTACAACACATGTAGTACACAGTTACTATACATACTGAAAGAGCCTTCAAAAAAGACTATAATCTAACAAGTTTATTATCTTAATAATAAGAATTTCTACATTCTTGCTCTTAAGACTCTCTTGTGAACTGAAATGCAAATACTTGTTTGGTTTCCAAACCAAATGTAGTCACCTGAGTTTGTCATACTCCTCCCTCCCTTTGAAGAGAGCTTGTTGCTTATCCTTTATCTCTTGATTAAGTGCAGCTGATTGGGCTTCATGTTTTTCCAGTTGCTTCTTCAGGGCAGATATCTTCTTGAGGCGTTTGACGCGTTCCACTTCCTGATTCTGACTTTCACTGTTCACAGAAATGAGACATGCACTTGAGATATATCCACACAATCAGGCCGATTTAGAGCCGTCAGCCGCAGCACCCCTACCACACAACTGTTTGAAAACAAACAAAACTGTGCATCAAAATGTAGTCAACATGTAAGGATAGCTTTCTGAAAGGATTACTTACATATGTTTGGTTTTGTGTATTCTCTCCATGAGAAGGCACCGTTCCTTTTCCAACTGCTTGAGTTTATTTTCTGCTCGAAAGTACACAACCTGGAAAAATTCAAATTCATTCCCACAGAGTTATTGTGGTGTATTTCAAATGTTATAGTTGAGTTTAACAACTTATTTTCTCTGCTATACTTCGACTTGCAAATATTGTGGGAGAGAAAAGAAGCACATTTTTCACTCGCTGATCCCATGAGAAAAGATTAGCCTATTGCAAACTGAGAGAAAAATAATGATGCATTGAATTCTAGTTAATTAGAATGTAAGGGGTCCTGACAGAGGCATTTGGTCGAGCACTAAGTTGTATAATGGCCACTAGGCCATACTGTTGGGTCCTTTACTCTCAGCCCTAAAGTGAGTTTTATGAGTGTTTCCATCAGTCTGACCTCACGGGTCTTCAGAATACCAAGCATGCTGTGTTATTTCCATCTCATTTATACAGATGATCTCTACCAATATTAGATATTGGTGCTATCTACTGAACATCATATGCAGCTGGGGACATTCATCGGATGCAAACTAGCTTCCAGCCTGCATTTGCAGAGATGGCTTTACATTTCAAGTCCCAGTTTATGGTTACTGGTCATTGCTCATAGTTCCATCTCTACAGGCAGTGTGGGCCAAGGAGGGATAGATAAAGAAGCACGGCTCACCTCTTGGCCTTTCTGATCTTTACTTTTGACTTTCAGTTCTTCCTTCAGCTTGTGACTCTCCTCGGCCAGAGACTGCTCCTCCTCATTGACCTTGTCCAGCTTCTGTTGGATGTCACTGCTCTTCTTCATAGCCTGGGTGACTTTGGACTGGAAGAGTAAGAAACAGGGATTAAATGCATTTTAATATGTGATGTTAGGAATGAATGGTATAGCTGGATACTTCCTTCAAGATAAAAGCCTCAGATGAGATCTAACAGCCCACGTCAGAGGAGTCATATATTCCAAACTGACTTAGTTGGCTACTTGCCATAGTATTAAATTAGGTACAAAAAGATTTGTTTTTTGTGCACGTGTGAAAAAGTTTTGTGTGACTGCTACCGATCTTGGTGGTAAGGTTCTAGTCCATTCTGATAACGCGACCCTCAGTCAATGGTCAATAGTCAATGGGTAAAGTGCTGATTGGCCAGCAAGCAATGTGCTGATGCTAGTCAGCTAAAAACTGGGTCAAAATTCATTGTGAGTGTTGTAAACTTGTAATTTCAGTTTCGTTACACATTTATATCTGTATGCAAAAACAAATTCACCACTGCATAAAAAATATTTTTACCACTGCAAATTTTTATTATACACCAGCTTTAAATCTTTTTGTTCATAATTTCACCCAATAATTGAGCTGATATGTTACATATATGCTCTAGCACTAGGGCAGTTTTAATCACAGTGCACTGTGTTCTTCAATGCATCCCATTGTTTGAGACACCTGTTCATGGTCACCAATACAAAGAAAACAGTCACACATACCTGACAAAGAAGAAGTTTCTCCTCGAATTTGCCATCACCCTCCTCTTTTTCAACCTGTTCCTTCAGCTGCTCAATCTGCCACTCTTTCTCTCTAACCTGAACAGTATGAAAGCAAACAGTGTTGTTATTTGTTTGTTTAATTGCACTGAAAGGCCAGGAATTAATGTATAGGCGTTTCTGTCAAACACACCAGGCACCAGGCCATCTTCTTCTGCAGGCCCTCCAGGTTATTCTTCATTTCGTCGAGGGATGCCAAACTCTCGTACCTCTCTTTCTTCAGTACATAGTCTTGCTTGACGTCTTTCAGACACTGCAATAATGATGCAAAAATGATGCAAAGTGATGCAAATCCTAAGAGCGTGTGAGTCATTCTTATTCTTCGCATGTACTCTATAGACTGCACAAAGCAAAACAGAAAAACAATAATCAGAAAGGTTTTAGGCTTAGTCCACTTTTGCAGCCCAGCCAGCTGATAAAAATCACAAAGGTGTCTGGTCTGAAGCTCGAGTAAAGAGTTTAATAAATATGTGTGTATTCCTGTATGAGTGTGTGTATGTGTGTATGTTTGTATACCTGTATAAGTGTGTGTGTGTGTGTGTGTGTGTGAATTACAAGCCCTATCTTGCCCAACTTTCCCTCCCACTCCTCCTCCACCTTCCTCATCATCCCTTTCTCCTACCTCCTCCTGCCGCTCCACCTGGTCCCGCGTCACGTCCTCGGTCTGCTTGATGTGAATATAATCCCTCCTCATCTGCTCCAGCAGTGTCGCCTTCATGAAGAACTTCACAAAGAAACAACAATATCACAAGGGCGTCCACTGCCCACAATAAAGATTTACGGGACAGAAAACCATAAGTCAGGTTTCTTAAAGATGGGATCATCACCTTATACTTATCTGATTCACTTTTTGAGTGGAGGAACTGTTTACTCATCTCTTGGTTAAGGATTGAGACTGGGTTGTCTACCTAAAAAAGGAGGATCGTTTAAAAATGGGCTGTGATGACCATATGATGTATGCAGACAAAAACAGAGACACCATGTCATACCTGAATGTTAAAATGATCTAAAATGGACATCAACTCCTCCTTCTTGTTGGAGACAACTTGTCCTAAAAAAGACACACAGACAAACATTATGTTGTAACGTCCCGACTATTAACTGTGGTTTATATATTCATTTTGCAAAGTTTGTGCAGCCCTGTGGTCAATATTTGAGTGCGGCCTTTAAATGGAAATGCATTTTTTCTGCTGGAGGTCAGCAACATGCACAGCAAATCTGCCAGGTAAAGCTCTATTAATAGGTAAATCCCATTAATGTATCAGGTAAGAACAATATGGGATAGATAACAAATTTTCATTCACACTCTTCCATCTTCCATAACAGAATAAAGTAAGTGTTGTGTTTTCCCACCCGACTGTTATGAACAGATTGTTATGGAGTGTGAACCTCCGTCACTCATGAGAGGTGTAAAACATAAAAGGCCTAAACATTTAGCATCCATTTCTACATGTTACGATGACGTATCATTGAACAAGCTGCGGTCAATACACAGGTGCAGTCAATTCACTGGTTTCTTTTGTAAAACTACAGTAATGCGGTATATATATATGGTGCGGTTAATTGACGGCAATATACGGTAGGATTTTTCTTTGACATGAAATGTAACACATTGGAAAAGTGAATTGAATGCCTTCACTTACCAGCTTTACTCTTGATCTTGCATAACCTGCACCCATCACTGGTGATGCGCTGTTCAACAATAATGCAGTCTCCATATATGTCTCCCTTAAACGCATCTGACCCTCTGTTGCGCAGCTTGACAGTGACATCTGCATGGCTGTACATGTGAACACCAGCTCAGTTAGCATATATAGGCATACAGATGAGACAATAATAGCTGTCCAACTGATTTTTTCCTTTTATCATTTAAAGTCATGTAAATAAACACATAGTAGACCCAGGGTATCAAGAAGCATTTTAAACAACATTGACTTATTAACTTCTCTTAATCATTTCAAACAGGCATTTTTGACTGACACAAATAATGCAGACATGTTGAGCCTAAGCATGTGTAGTGTATGACATGTTACTAACCCCTCTCCATTTTTAACAAATCCTTTCAGTGAAACTCCCCGGTTTGTCATGGTGGCCTTCCCCCCAAGACCCACGATAAGGGCAGTGAGAATTGCACTTTTTCCACCTGAAATAACAAAATCATGAGAGGAGGACATGGTGAACACTTTTTTTATATATACTTTCTTTGATGTGTGATTTTATGAGTGTTGTTTATTAGCTCACTAATTAATAAAATATGCTTAAAAAAACATCTGCAAAACATTCTGAACACTTACTCCCATTATTTCCAACAATAAAATTCACGTTTGGCCCAAACTGGAAAGGACCAAGGTTTTGATGACACATGAAGTTCTTCAGTGTAATGCTCTCAATGACACCGATATCTCCCAAACTCTGGAAACAAGGATACGCAATTACCAAATCTGCCAACTCAATGTGTTGAAATCTTCAATAAATTCCCCAAAAAAACAGCATGTTTGTAACCCTGTATGCAGCCATACCGAAGTGGAGAACGAATGGTCCTCCAAACTCTCTTCATCTTCAAAATCATCATCCTGTGCAGAACATCGCTCATCTATTCTGACACTTTTGCTGACTTTTGCCTCAGTCTGTGTTTTTGACTTTCTTTTCATGGTCATGAGCAAAACATGTAGTCTGTGAACGGTCAACACAAAGCAAACAGAACAAGTACTATATTATATATTACTCTATCACGTATAGGCCCGATAGTAGTCTGTGACATGTTTCAGGCATATGGTATAACAGCCTAAGCAGAAGTATTTGAACCTAGGCGACATAGTATTTACCAAAAAAACTAATTTATTCGATTAGCAGACATTTCTACAACACGAGACAGCAAATTCCCATAGCGTAGGCTACAAAACCCATAGGCAGTCAACAAGGATGACTTCAGCCTTTCCTTCTTCCGCTTTTCTTTCGAATTAGAGGGTTTAGTAGGCTACACTCCTTGTTGGGCTCACTTTAAATTGTGAGCAGTGGAAATTAACTCTGCATTACGTTCACAAGCAGCAGCAAAATAAAGCCTCCTAAAACACAACATACACGTCGTCTGCATTTGGACTATGGACTCCCTAGCCTACCTGTAATATAATAGCCTGCCGCGCAGCTTTTGAACCGTAAAGGCGGCGTTTCGTTTTGATCAATATAATTTTTAGACCCCCTGATTTAAAACTTGCTGTAAGACGCTTCACACTAAATGCTGAATTGTGTAGGCTAGACAATATGAGTCACTAAGCCTTCATAGTTTTTTTTATTTTTTTTTTAGAAAAGGTCGCAAACAGCAGTCTAATGCTTCTAATTTCAACGTCGCGTGTTGACAATTTCTACAGACGAAGAATAGTCTGGCTAGAAAGTGTGGTGATGTGCTCATTACTATGCAGCCATTCATAGGAACGCAGAATACATCTACAGTAAAACTACAATGTAAGCACTTGTTGAAATGTTCCCGTGGTCTAGGTTGTTTATCCTACATGAATGGTTCGAAGGTTTGCGAGAATGGACTTGTAATGTCGCGACTGTTAGGCCCTTGGTCAAATGTTAGAGCAGAGCTTATCTTAGGCTACGTAGCCTTAGCCTAACGCTATTCCCATTGTAAAACCAGAAATGTTACCTCTCTTTTCCAGTTAATCCATTTGGTGTTGAATCTTAAATAAATAGCGAAAGAATGTATTGTCTTACCGCAAAAAGTAAACTACGCTGAATCTCTAACACTTCCGGGTTAGACATCTAAAACAGAGTAGGCGTGTTTGTAACAGACATCAGACTTCTGTTTACTTTCCATTTTGAGCCACTAGTCCTTGATCAGTCTCCGAAACTCAACCTTCAGTCCGTATGGTCTGTCACGGAGACTCAGTGTGTGAGGCATCATGTAATTTTAATAGATTCTGCCTGAACTGTCCGAGTGTAGCCTAGACTGCGCTGAACACATCTGTCACCAAAATAAAAGCGTTCGCTACAGCAGAACTTTGTATTTTCAGTGTTTTACGATTGGATAAACACTAAAATCAAAAGTATTACACAATTATTAAAACCTTCACTCAAGGAGCAAAACATCGGCTCAGATTTGCACACTATAAGCACGTGTCAACATCACACTTTTTGCGAAACAATACACAAGTAATTTGCAAAACACTAAACACACTTGTGTACATTAGACACAGAAGTATATCAAGATGACACTTCCTTGCAATTCCATTATGAATTATATAATAATGGTAACAACCCAAATTGGATACCAGTACACTAGCAAGCTATAGACCCATATCCAATCTTCCATTTATTAGTAAAGTCCTGGAAAAGATAGTATTAGTCCAAATAAATTCATATCTGGAAGAAAATAACATCTTGGAAGTCTTTCAGTCAGGTTTCAGAAAATATCACAGTACCGAAACCGCTCTCACCAATTAGCGACCTCAGACAAAACTCTGATGCAAATAAAGTTTCTATCCTTATCCTGTTAGATCTTACTGCAGCATTTGATACCATTGATCATGACATCCTAATCAATAGACTTGAAAATCTTATTGGGTTCTCTGAGTGTGTATTGAACTGGATCAAAACATATATTAGAGGAAGGAAGTTTTATGTCAGTCTAGGAGACCATATGTCCGAGAAACATGAAAGCTGCTACGGGGTTGCACAAGGGAGCTGTTTAGGTCCATTGCTCTTTTCTCTTTATATGTTACCACTCAGTGACATCATCAGAGAACATAGTATAGATTTTCATAGCTATGCGGATGACACACAATTGTATATTTCCGCTGAGCCAAATGATGCAACAGCAATAAACTCCATTACCAACTGTTTATTGGCAATAAACAAATGGATGAACAATAACTTTCTAAAACTCAATGAGGACAAAACTGAAGTCCTACTTATCGGCCCTAAATTAAAAAGAGAGATGCTCACCAAGAATCTAGGAGGTTTATCCCGGTGGATTAAACCTGAGGTGGTTAGTCTTGGTGTCACCCTGGACTCAGATTTGAATTTCAACTCCCACATTAACAAAGTCACCAAAACAGCTTTCTTTCACCTCAGGAACATAGCAAAGGTACGATCATTCTTAAACCAAAATGATGCCGAGAAGCTTATTCATGCCTTCATATCGAGCCGGCTAGACTACTGTAATTCACTTTTTACTGGTCTTCCCAAGAAAACAACTGTAAGACTCCAGCTCATTCAAAATTCTGCAGCTAGACTATTAACCAAAACTAAAAGGAGAGAACACATTAGTCCTGTCCTAGCTACTTTACACTGGCTTCCTGTTACCTTTAGAATTGACTTTAAGGTCCTCCTCCTCACATACAAAGCTCTAAATGGACAAGGACCTAGCTACATTGCTAACTCTCTTACTAACTACACACCAGCTAGAACACTGCGATCATCAGATACAGGTCTGTTACAGGTCACCAGAAGCAGTCATAAGAAGATTGGAGATGCAGCCTTTGTCAACTACGCCCCAAAATTATGGAACACATTACCCGTTAATATTAGGGAAGCAAACACGCTAGACACCTTTTTACCAAAGCATTTTATTAATTTTATCTGGCACTTTTTATTTCTCTGTTCTCTTTGAAACTGTTTTAAGGGTTTTATGACTTTTATTACTTTTACTATTTCTCTGTAAAACTGTTTTGAGGGTACCATGGCACTGTCGGAAACCATATTGTGGCTCATTATATCACATATTATTCTCAGAGATATTTCCATAACAAATGTTCTAGTCCCCTAGGTGCAGTCACCTTCCTTAAGCCTGTAAAAGAGAGCTAGTGTCTCTCCCGAAGCCCTGAAGTGCGTTCGGTGGAAGAAGACGAAGAGGCCTCTGAAGGAAGGGTATAGAAGGAAGGGTGGCCTTTGGCCGGGGAAACATAGCTAGGGAAAATATTTAATAGGGTAGGTCGGAATCTATGGAGCAGCACTATGGTTTCGACTGCGCTAAATACCAGGCAGAAGGGTTTTATTACTTTTATTATGATTTTAATATTTTAAGCCTATCGGAACATCAGGTTCTGATACGATGTTGACCAATATTTTATTGCTCCTGCTGCTTGCTCTTATTGATTTTATGTAAAGCACTTTGAATTGCAACTCCTGTACGAAATGTGCTATATAAATAAAGTCTTACTTACTTACTTACTAACAGTTATTACCTTTAAAACATCTTTTTCCTAGACTTTGCTCGGGCCAAAGTCCAAATCCCGCACCAGCTCGGCTGCTGTTGTTCACGCACGTCAGTGCTAGCGTTTTGTAAATGTGTGCATCTCTTCCACTAAATTATATTTGTAGAAAATATGAACGATATTTTAAAAGTCTTGTCTAATCTTAATCATTTGGCGATTGTCTGGGGTGACTCCCCCGATGCCATATCTGGCCATGACCACATCAGACCACATCAGAGACATCAGAGGTTTTCTGTATGTTGGATACTGCCCGGGAGGCAGCTGACCTTAGGCCGGATTTGACCTTAACCTAACCTCGGATCCAAACCAGAGCCCCTTAAATTCTCTGTCCAAGTTTGAAACAAAAAAACACACACCGTATACTAATCCGTATTGATTACGTCAGAACGTTGTCCAGACATGAAACAAACTGATTGGATAGTCTTCAGTAACGGATACGACAAATGGAAGCAAAGGGCTGAAGACTGCTGTTTAGTTGTCGTCAGAAATGTCATCTCAACAAAGACGCAAATTTAAAGAGTTTGGAGGGAGAGGTAAGTTTGTACATGTTTCTCGTTTGTGTCTCACCTGCCTACTGCTTGTGGCTTCGACAAAGACAATCTTCATTGGTTCAAACACGCGTGTGCAACGTATCACCTACCTTTCAGGAGTGCCTTTATTACCTTTATTCTTTCTCTCTTATAAGTACCAGAAACCTATTACTCTTACATGCAGATGTCTTGTGGTCTAGCGTTCGGCTTATCAAGAGTTGACTTCACCAAAAGCACTCCAAACCAACGCTAAATAATTGAGCAAACGCGGCAGGAGTAGACTAGGCTAGAACTGTCTGATGGCACTTGCTCAAGATTTAACTTTGACACAAAAAATACTGACATAGTGTGAAAAAACCCAGGGATGTGACTTCTTTAAGGAGTGCTTGTTAAACGGAGATCAGACCTCAGCTTGTTGTGCCTACTGTTTGTAGGCTACTCCTACTTCACTCACCTACTCTTCCGTCAGTGATTTAAGGCCCAAGCACTAGGCCTTATGTTGTAGGCCATAGGCCGACCTACCGACAGTTGCCTTCCTACAGTTCGTAGGGATAGGCGCGCTCTACTTCAAAACAAATATATAAATGCGTTTTCGGGTTCGAGTAAAAGAATGTAAACTATTGGTAGAATGAAAACCGCACTCTCAAGCTTTTCTCTTTTAACAATAAGACCAGTTTATTTTAGTACAGACGCGTTGGCGTAAGGCCGAAACGCGTCTGTACTAAAATAAACTGGTCTTATTGTTAAAAGAGAAAAGCTTGAGAGTGCGGTTTTCATTCTACCAATGCCTTCCTACAGTTAGCATGTGAGTAGGCCTAATTATTTCTTTTTGAGAGAAATATTCTTTAAAGATACATATGCATTTGAACAGTTTTTAAAAATACAGTCTGATATTCCGTTTGGGTTTAGTGGAAGGTTGTTACTATTTGAGCTCAACTGCCAATCAAATTACACCCCTGGCCTCCATGCTCCTGAATCAGAATCAGAAAGGTTTTTTACTGCCAAGTAGGTTTTCACCTACCACTGAACGGACAGCTAGAGGACCGTGAGGAGCATTTGACAAAAAGTGTTTAAGATTAGAATCGCGGATTGCACCTTTACAAGACACAGTGCACAAATAATCCACATGGCCCACCCCTATATCCTTTAATGGTGTGAACCCAGGCACTACTACACCCAGATTTTAAGCTCAATAGTTTAGCAGTTCCTTTTGCAATCTTGTGATTTTGAGAATTCATGCAAATTCAGGGGAGAAACACTTTCAAGACCCTGGCTTAGGGTCAATATGCAATAACAACTGGCTAATCATTTTGAATGGTCTTAGATGGCACCGGATCCATAACCAAGTTAACAGGATTGATCATGGTTTTCTTATGTGCCTGTGTGACTGTGCTTGTTCTTAGTAAATAGCTGGTGTGGTCATTTTTGTTGAATTGACTGGAGTCCTGCATTTCTGTCTTTGTTTTTCAAATAATTAAGTAGGCCTTGATTATATTGTAACTTTTCCTCTTCTGCTTCACAGAAGCAGCAGATAAACAGTGGTCCAATGGATGCAGCAACAGAAGCAATGGTACTGGCATTTCTTTCCGGACTAAATATCATGGATCAAAATGGACAAATCACTCGTTGCCCAGAACTCATAAAGACAATACAAATACTCTCCTCTCTGAGGTACTGAAACCAGATTCATATTACACAGTGACTGTGCAGTTTGTTGAAACTCCCTCTGAATTCTGGGTTCAGACAGAACTGGCTATGGATAGACATGATGAAATGCAGATGGAAATGTCTGACATGTATGGAAGTGGAAATTATTTAATCCTCCAAAGTCCAAAAGTGGGCACTCTGTGTGTAGCCTTGATCAAGTGTGGAGTTTTCTATCGCGCAGTCGTCAAAGCAGTCCATGAGACGAAAGTTAAAGTGTGTTTTGTCGACTATGGAAATGAGGCTATAGTGGATCAGCAAGACCTCAGGATTCTCTGCAGCGAACACAGACAATTGCCAGCATTTGCATTCAAATGCTCCCTCTCTGGTATAAGCCCAATTGGTACCGACTGGAGTCAAAAGGCAATTGATTTCTTCGTGGATGAGGCTAGTCAGATATTGTTGGACATGCATGTTTCTGCCCACTGTCAGGATAAACACACGGTGGAATTGTTTTACAAGAATGCTGGACAAAGATCCATCAATGAAATGATATGCAGTGAGGGCCTTGCAGTAAAAGATGTGGCAGGTGACCGCTATTCACCAGTGAGAGTAGACTCTGGGTGCTCCACAGCCGAGGCTTCAGGAGAAGAATTAACCGAAGGGGACAGCATGAGAAGCGATGGCACATATGATATGATGTGCTCAGATTTTGACATGGAGGTAGGGTCAGAGGAGAAGGTTTGGATAACGTGTGTTAAAAATGTACATGAATTCTATGGCCAGCTGGTGAGGCATTCCAGCAAGATTGAGAAACTCAATGAAAAAATTGAGTTTTTCCGTGGTCAGCTACAAGGCACCAAATGCTCTCTTTCTCCTGGTGCCCATTGCTTTGCAAAGTATTGTGATGGGCAATGGTACAGAGGACATCTTAAAATAACAAAACCTATCGTCCTGGTGCATTTCCTAGACTATGGGGACATTGTGGCTGTAAACAAATCAGACATACTCCCAGTTCCTTATTGGGCAAGTGAAATCATGTCCATTCCTGCTCAAGCTGTAGAGTTTAATTTGTCAGATGCTCCTGCAGACACAAGCGGTGAAGTGAACAAATGGTTTGAAAATTATGCCACTGGTCAACACTTCACAGCCACATTGTTGGAAAAATATCCTGGTGGAAAATGTACAGTGGAACTCTGTGATGGTAAATTAAATGTGAACAAAGCCATCAGGGAGAAGTCACAGAGAGCAGGACCAAATTCTCTTAAAGTACTGGACCATTCCACACAGTCTCAAACCCATGATCTTACTACTTTGAGAGAGAGCAAAATGTCAGACCTGAGAGCACCGTTTAAGGGAAATTATGGTATAAAACAACAAGGGAACCCATCCTTTCAGCATGGTGATGCAGAACCAATTCCTGGAAATACAAATGTCCCTAATAATAGAAATACGTCTGCCAACCTTCCCATGTCTCAAAAGCCTGACAGGAAACCTTCTTATAATCCAAGGAGAGAGGTTGTCAGTAAGACTAAACCTTTTGGCCCTCCAGTGAAAAGAGCAACAGAAGATTGGGTCATGGGTGTCATAGCCCCATCTACAACCAAAGCGAATCCCCCACAGACACAAAAGCTTGTTTCTGTTCAAGGCATTCATGGCCGTTCTGAGCCATGTCCTGCATCCTGTCCCAAACTGGCCAATCTTCCTGACCGGCCCATTGGACCAGGTGTTGCAACCGAAGTCTATGTCTCTCATGTCAACTCTCACTCCAGTTTCTTTGTCCAGTTGGTGGAGGATGAAGATAAAATACATTCTCTTGTTGAGGAACTAAATGCAGACCAAAATCAGCCGAATTCTGTCTCTGATGTGGATCTGAAAACCTTACAGGAGGGCGATGTGGTGAGTGCCTTATACCCTGATGATGAGTCCTGGTATCGTGCTGTCGTCATGAAGGAGAGTGACGGTGTCTCCATCCTTGTTGAATTCGTAGACTTCGGAAACGAAGCAACAGTTATGTCCAGCATGGTGCGAAGTTTGAAGAAGAGTTTTCTGGACACTCCCAGACTAAGCGTTCACTGCAGTATTAATGTGCATGACATGCTCAGAAATACATCTGATGAGGAAATGACTGTCAAATTGAAGGGCATGGCTGAAGGAGAGACTAAGAAGATTACCTGCATATTTGTCAAGCGGTGTGGCATTGTCTGGGAGATTTGCTTTGCGGATCCAGGAACCACACCAGAAAACGCCCTGGCAAAGCTGGCAAGTACTTCACCTATGGCCAAAGACTATCTCTTGGAGACAAAAAAGGATGAGTCTTCAACAGATGTCCCCTGCCCCTCTGAATCATATCCAGAAGGCTTGCTCAACTTCACAGATCTTCCTAGTAAACCCATCAGACCAGGAGTTGTAACAGAAGTCTATATTTCCCATGTCAACTCTCCAGGCAGTTTGTTTGTCCAGTTGGTGGAGGATGAAGACCAAATACATTCTCTTGTGGAGGAACTGAATACAGACCAGCCATGCAGTCAGTCTAATGTAAATGTGAGAACTTTACAGGAGGGAGATGTGGTAGGTGCCTTATACCCTGATGATGAGTCCTGGTATCGAGCAGTAGTAAAGAAGGTTTATGGCAATGGCACAATCCTTGTGGAGTTCATTGATTTTGGGAATCAAGCGACTGTTGTGTCTAGCCAGATCAGATGCTTGGAGAAGAGCTTTCTGGAAGTTCCAAAACTCAGTGTTCACTGCTGCCTTTATGATGGTTTCAATTTTCTGTCTGCTGAAGAATTGATGACTACATTGAGAGAAACTGCTGATGGAGAAGTCAAGAAAATGAACTGTATTTTCATCAAGAACTCTGACCGTGTCTGGGAGATCCGTCTTGACAAGGCAGGCACCACTATAGAACCCGAATCTCTGTTAGAATTCTCTGAAGATTCTGTTATAATGGGTTTCACTGACCATTCAACTTCGGTGGAAGAACCAGCAACAGGTAAAATTTACAACAAATATAAAAATATATAGAAGCTGTTAAACTGATATCTATTGTAAGAATATACTCCTTTTTTGATATATCTACCACTTTTTCACTGATCATGCATTGTGTTGATGGTTAACTGATCTAAGTCATTTCTTCAGCAGCATCACCTTGTATCATCTGATGAAACTTGAAGCCATCGGAGATCAGATTTCAGTGGCAATGTTTTTTGAATAACTGGATTTTTAGAGCATTTCATGGATGTCTATCAAATTATATCAAGACGTACGTCATCTATATACAAACTTTTAATATGCATCTGTACATGGATATTTAAATGGAACAACTTGAGTTCTGTCAATTTTAAAGCAAGCAATCACTGATTATTGTGGTTTATGAAAATGTTCAATAAAAGTCAATACTTTATATGTATAATGTGTGATTCTTCAATCTATAGCCTTCCCTATTATCACCTTGCATTTATGGATGGAAGATCAGGTTAGTTTGACATTTTGCCTGTCTCTAAATCATGGCATTATCAAGCATTTAAGTATTCATTTGTTTTGATGAGTGCTACTGATTTTAGTCGTTTTAATGTTGCCCATTTGTCTTTAAGATTGACCATTTACCAAGATTTTTAAAAGCTATTGTAGTGTAGTCCCTTTGTCCAAGTCTGTTGTGGAGTGCATTTTGTAGCCATTTCAGGGAGTGCCTAGTCAGTCCCTCCAGGATTTAGAGAATTTTTTTTTTTTGGTTTGTGTAATTTTTAATTGACTGAGGTTTTTTTTTTTTTTGTGTAATAGTATTTTATTTTCAGTTTTTGTGTGTTCTATCCTCATATCTTGCAATATAGACAATAGTACACTCTTAAATGTGTCATCTAATTTACATGGTCAAGTTAAAAAATGTCATTCCTTGGTTTGAACCTTGCTATTCCAAAATCAAACATTGTTGGTAGTATTCAGAACCGTAATTGTGCACTGAAAACTGAACCGAAAACATGATTATTCAAAGTGTGTTGATGACCACTCGTAGCCTTACTTTGCTGGCATTTTACTCACTGAAATTACCCTTCAATACGCCTGTGCTTGAATTTAGGAACGGTCTTTTATTTTGAAATGCAATGTCCCCATGCAACATAAACGGATGACTGAACACTTGGACACACACAACAATATGCCCTAACGTTTAATCAAATGTTCGAATACTATTTACAATTTCACAACTGAATACAAGACACAATAACATAATATGTAAATATTTCATTTAACTTTAAATGAAATAACAGTTAAGGTATAAGAAACATCCTCTGGATGCCCTGGTTCTCATTCTCAGTAATGCGAAAAGTAAGAAAATAAAGGCTACAGCGTTTAATTCGCAAATTGCGGAATCGCCAGAAAGTGGAGGGACTGTCTAGTATACATGCTGCCTACTTGAAAAGATAAACAACATTATAAAAGTAACGATCGATCTCCTCATGATAATGAAATCTCCACATCATCGGAACTTGCTACAGTAAGTGTTGAACGCTGCATACGTCAGGGCACAAACAAACATTGTAACTAAGGAAGAGCACGATTTGTTGGAATCAGGTAGGGAAGGTGTGCAGTGGTGGCTCTTTAGTCTGTTTCATTGGCATATTTGTATGCGGTTGAATACTTTTGATTATGTGATGATTCATTGCCTCTTTAATATAAAAAAACGGTATTTTTTTGACGCTTCAATGAACCTCAATAACGCGAAAGTTGTTGAGGTCTGGTAAAATGCCGCAGACAGGACCTTTGTTTATTTCATCTGTTCTCACTTTTTTGTTTTAGAACTTAATGTAATCGTTCTGTCTTTTAGGCATTAGGCCTACCAACCATTTTAAAGTGAAGGTTGGCAAGTCTGTTGGATGCCGCGAATGACGGCACAGTAGCCTACAGTATAATTGTAGTAGCCTTTGCACGACTTGCCTATTAGTCCAGGCAAAATAGCGTTTTACGACAGACTAATTGTAAAATATTTTTTTCAGCATAGATAATTTCTATGAGGTGTCCAGAACAACATACTAAAAGTCCTTAGAAATCCAAATTGAGGAAATATGTTTAATTCTCATCAATCTGAGATGTGTGCTAATAATGCATGGTAAAAATATGCCTCAAAAATGTAATCTTTTCCTTTACTCCTATCAAAATGAAACTTTCCACAATGAAAGTAACCATGAAAAGTAAATGTTTTTGTATTACAAGTTTCTTTTGAAATTAATTTGAATATGCACATGAGCTCCACACTTATTGATTATGTCCATAGGCAGAAACACCATTCATATGTATTACAAATACATCTGCCCAATCTTCATCCTATCATCCTACTGCCAATGGGAGATGCCAATGTTGCTTTTAGACTGGCCTCTAACCTGAAAACTGCCTGGCTTGCTAGTACCTGCCAGGGGTATGGTATTTCTGCCTATGCAATCAGGACATATTCAATAAGTGTGACGCTCATGTGCATATTCAAATTAATTTCAAAAGAAACTTGTAATACAAAAAAAGTTACTTTTTAAGTTGGCCTATACTTTTACTATATAAAGTTGTATTGTGGTAGGAGTAAAGGAAAAAATTAAGCCTATTAGGTGTATTTTGGGCATATTCGATTAGTGTATGGCTCATTTGCATATTCAAATTCATTTTCAAAGAAACTTGTAATACAACATTTTTTTAAATTTTCATGGGTACTTTCATTGTGTAAATATTTATTTTGATAGGAGTAAAGGGGACTTTTACAATTAATTCTATTTTTGGCTCCAAAATGGGCTATTTTGCCTGGACTATATTGTTTTTGTTTCGAGTAGCCTATAGGCCAGGCATACAATATGTCAGGATCATCTTCAATTAGATGCATCTTTGTCAACTCCTCCCCCTCCAAAAATATATTCAACTGAGTCATAGCCTAAACTAAAAGGTCTGGGTTAGGTAGGTTAATCCGGCAGTAACAAGAAACTGCACAGTTTTTGTGAGGTTTACAGGCAGGTTTACAGACTCTGCAGATTTCTGTATTTCATTGCCCTGAGTGGTTAGCAGAATCAATGTGATTTGATTGAGACTGATTAAGATTGACGCGTGTCAAAATGGTCTTGAGCAATCAAAAGTTTTGTTTGTTTTCTCATGTGTGTTTTCAGCAGCTCTAAACAGATGACAGAACTCCATCAGGCTGCAGCGTCAGGGGATGCTGACCTAGTAGAGGAGATTTTGAGGCAGAACAAATATGATCCCAATCAGAGGGATGCTGATTGGAACAACAAGACTCCCCTACACTGGGCGGCTGCTCGAGGTAAACTATCTATGTTCATTTACCGATTCAACCTGAGGTGTCTTCACCTTCACTAAGACTTCTCTGATATTTTAAGATGATTCATCTGATTGGTGAAAAAGTCTGATAGATAATGTGTTTATGTGAAACCAACAGTTTGTTGCACACCTGTTTTGTTTCTCAGGTCAGGCAGAGATAGTGCGGGTTCTAATCGAGCATGGGGCTCGTCCATGCCTTTGCACAGAGAGTGGGTGGACTGCGGCTCACTTTGCAGCGGAGGCAGGGCGACTGCAAGTGCTGCGGATTCTCCATGCCTTCCATGCACCTCTCGACAAGGAGGACTGTTGTGGGGACAAGCCTGTCCAGATTGCTGAGGTTTATGGACACAAGGACTGCGTGCAGTTCCTTAAAAGGTATAGACACTTAAACACTTACCCTGCCCTCCTTGACATTAGAGCATTTTTCTAGGCCATCAACAGATCATCAGACTCATATTTGTGCTATTAGAGATCAGGGGACCCCATAATATCACTTGTATATTTTACAAATTACCTGGGAAGCAAAAATACACTGGAGCATTCACATGGCCAGCTGATATACCTGACTGGTGCAGTACAGACATCGTAAGGCATCACAGCAGGCTGAGGTGCGCTGCAAGTGTGAAGCAGTGTGTCTTTGTGGTGATGCCATGATGATGCAAAGGGGAGCATTGCGGTTTTTCTGATGAGAACATGGACTGTTTGTTGCAGGGCAGAGGCAGAGCATCAGGAGTATCGCCGTTCTGCTTTGCTGTCAGGCTTGTCTCTGGATGACAGGGATGAAGAATGGGAGGAGCAAAAGCAGTCCACTGAGCACAAAAGGATGGCACAGAATGTGAAGGCGCACGCACCAGAAATGAAATCAACGTAAATCAATGTAAAACTTGGGTATGAATCTGACTTTGCGTATATGAACTTCATCACTTTCTTTACTCTGCACCGTTGTCAGATGATACAGAAACTCTAGATGCCGTAAAGCAAACCTGAAACCTGTCATTTTGTAATTAAAAAGTAACTTTAATATATCAAAATATATGAAGGAAAAAGATTCCAGTCAGTCCAAGTCATTTCAGCGAAATTCTAAAACGTCAATCTAAATGATTCAAGGCAGATTTCCAAGACATTCCTAACGTATAACATCACTGTGTTAAAATGGTGAAGATGCAGTAAATACAAATGGCTTAGTTGCAATGGAAAATTGGATGTATGACAAGGAACCTGCCTTTGTGCTCTGTAGAATCTTACATGAAAGTTTACATTTACATACAAATTACTTTCACGTTATGCCGGCTTGCTTCATTAGTACCATTCCACAATCTACAGTCCAGTATGGCTCGAGATGAGAATATTAGTGTTCAGTCAAATTTGACTTCAGCTTATGTTATGTGAATGCGATTGGTACTTCTTACACACTGAATCTTAAAGTTACACTATGCACTATGCTACGTGCTGTGTAGTTCTGTGGATTTGGTCGGAAACCCTCTCAAAAATGTAATAAAAACCCTTCAAAGCACGACATTGCACATAATATTGCCATAAGACGCCACTTAGCATGTTGGCATGCTTTTATCATTGCCAACTGGGCTGTAGTGTTTGCAATTTTTTTTTACATGCTTTTTAGGTCGGTAAATCACTAGTTATAGACCAAAACTTCATGATGCTACTTTACAGCAAAGAAACATGATAACTAGCCAACATTGAATGAGGGAGAAGCAAAGACAATGAAAATAGATCTGTGATCTTCATATGACAAAAAGACAACGTAACATTTGTATTGTGTGATGCCTTTAATATTATTAAACACACACACACAACTTTTTGACATTACGTAAAATCCCAGTATTGACGTTTGTAAAAGATGCTAGCAAAAATTCTTATTAGTATTATCACAGAACATTTCTGATATTAGTATGACATAAGCAACATCTTCAGCTATTGGTACATTTTGGTATGAAATAACGAAATTCCTTTTTTTTTTTTTTTTTTACAAATGATACCCCAAAAAGTTAAAGAAAAGTAAAGTTTTTTGTTGTAGATAATGTTGTTGCCGGAAATGGTGTTTTAATTATGCGTTTAAAATGATGTTGTTTAAAGTCAATTTTAAAGAATTTTATGTTTTTGGTATCAAAAGCTACACATGGCAGCTCTACAGCATGGACACAGAAGAGTTTCTTTGATGGATGACTGTGTACTGCACTGACTCCAACCATAGCATTCAGATGCATGTTTGCACTGAATCTTGAGCCAAGGCAACAGCTTTACACTTCCCCTTTACTCGCATTAAGGTCCTATTAGGCTGGCAAAAACAGCATTATGTGAAACAGGAAAGTGAAAGTACATTAAAAGAACTGAAAAAAGAAAAGGGACCAATGGTGCTCCACAAGACTGGACTCCGATGTTATTTCTTTTTAAAAGAGCTTTCAGTGGAGGTCTTGGAGTTGGAGTTGGAGTTGGAGCTGGAGTTGGAGTTGGAGCGTTCGCCTCTAGATGTAGTGTAAACCTAGCAATGGAGGGTTATCGAGAGGATTCGTTATAGCCAGCTCCACAAAATGAAGCTTCATTCTCAACCTCAAAATACAGATAACATTTTATAGTGTACTCCAGACATGCCCATAATGTGTTCTGAAAATACGTTGTTCTTACCTTTGAATGGCGACAGAACTTCTTAAAAAGTGTATCTCGGACCTGTAAAACACAGCAGTGATAAAAAAGATGAACAAGCACAATAAAGACATTAATGCATTTATTTAATTGCATGCATCTGTATTTATTTGATAGTAAATTGTGGTAAACCTACCAATTTTTCTCCCAGGCATGCAGTAAGAAGAATGAATAACCCCTGAAATGAATGGACATGGACATGAAGTCATGGACATCTGTAACCCTGTACAAATAACCTCTAAAAATTGTCACTGGATAAACTTGAAGCCTTACCTGAAACGCATTGCACACTGTAAAGGTGTAGTTCACAATCTCAGACAAGGGTGTTATAGTGTGGTCAGTTGCCAGGACAAAAAATCCAAAAATCCATGTCACTCCAAAGATAGGAGTTAGGAAGATCACGGCTTTTAGGATGCCTCTAATGACATCTTTGTCATCTTGAGAATGGCCTTCAGACACAGATGGTTTCAACAGTTGTACAATGACCACCAGCATGGAAATCACGTTAATTGCAACAATGATGCCGACTGGCATCACAAATGCGTAAAAGGACCCTTTAAACAAACCCTCATACTTAAGCCAGCAAGTTTCGGTAAGGTAGTAAGAGTCGGCTTCGCCATTATCAAACGCAATGACGGTCAACACCACAATAATCATAGGACAGATATAGCCGACAGAGAATGACATTCCCAAGTAAATCTTCTTCCTCAGCCTCTGGAATACGAAAATCAGTGAGTGCAGGAGCACCACGCTTAAGCACAGCATCCAGAAGAACATGGCCAGGAAGCAGTAGTGCTTCATGACGACGAGCCAGCGGCACCACTGGGAAGGATGGGAGTCTGGGAATGCTGTGGCCATGAAGCTGCTGTCGGCGAGCAGCAAGCAGAGAGAGATGTTGACCACGGCCGTGTGGCGAAAATGGGAAATGGGTGACTTGACCACTGAGTTCCACACAGCAAACTCAATCAGGAGGCACAAAATAAGAGAGACGATGGACACGCCCAGGCCTATGGTAGTCAGCTGGTCCACATAGGGGATGTTCACCGGGTGTTTGGACATCAGCACTGTGAATGACCCTCCTTTATATTTGCCTGATCTGACATTATTGCTGAGCTTACAGTCACACACGTCTGGGTTATTTGCACCACCCCACTTACAGTCCTTGCTGGACCATGTCTTCTTCTCAGGCAACCAAACCACACAGTGCATTTCATGGTTCTTGGTTCGATTGACATTGTTAAACTTGAATGTAACCCTCTCGGCATTCGGAGCCAAAACTTGTAGAACTGTGGCACGGGGTTCCAGGTCAGTTTTATTCTCAATTTGAAGTGGCAGGTATTCCCCTAGTGTTCGGAATCCAGTGACATTTACTCTTTCTGATGAGCCAGCGTCCATGTGAAAGTCCATGCTTACGTTGTAGACCTTTCCGCATTTTGATCCGGGGCAGGTCTCCAGTTGTATGTTTGGTGCTTTTTTGTCGTCAAAATCTTCACTTGGATACGATTGCTCCAATAATTCATTAACATCAAGCAGGTATTCCGCAGCTAATTCACTGTTCCAGGAGCCCTTCAGTGAATCATTTATGATGTTGCTTGCAGATATCAGAAAATCCTAGAGTGGACAAAGAGGTATTATTCTTTTTGTATTAAATATTATATTTTCACCTGCATATAACTTCATTCCTAGAACCTGTAACTGGGTAAAACAACAAAGAGAGTTGCCTATACCCTTTGCATGGTCATAATGTTGACAGATAAATTATTCATAGATACCAAACATTAAAGGCAACAGATAACAGAGAAGAGACATTATGTGCAGTGTTCTAGTGCAGATTTATAAAACATAAATATAATCAAGAACTCCTCAGAGTGCTCACAGACTTTTAGACTGGTTGGGTTTGTCTTACAACTGGTTTACATCATATCAATTGCATGCCTTCAATAAAACCAGAGATTAAATACGTTTTCATTATTATCTCGTGACTCATTGAGCATTGCTATACTTACCGGTAACACAGTTTCACCAAGAGTTTTATTTTTTTGGGAGGAAACCCTGCTCATGGTTCCAAAAATGGACACTGACGTAAGAATGTTTGCTGTGGAGTTTATGCTTCCTTGTGTCGATACCTTCATTTCCTCAAACACCTTTGGAGCCACTTCTGTGAAATCCCCGAGGCCTCTCTCAAGGTTCTACAAATGGAGTGGTATGGATAGATTGTCAAGAAAAAGTTACCAGCCGATGTAGCACAAATTCTGAAAATGTATGCCTTTGTTTAGTTTTTTTAACACAGTTTTGGATGCTTACAGAGGACAACATAATCTACAGCAGTGGTCATTAGACAGGTGCAGTGACTTGCAAAAGTATTCGTCCCCCCTGAAATTCATCACCATTTTTACAATTACAAAAGATACTTACATATACTGTATTTTATGTTAGCAATAACAGCCTTAAGTCTTGAGGTGAGACAGTACCAGCTTTGCACATGGTTCTGTGGTGTGTTTTGGTAGAGTTGATGCAGATAAGTCAAAGTCAAAGTGTTAAGTGTCGCATACACCAAGTTGCTTCAGTGCAGCGAAATTCTTAAGACTTGGCAGCCAACATCAAGATCTATGTTGATGGAATGGCGTTGCTGGACTGTAGTGCCACACATTGTTGGTAGGATTTTGATCAAGGCTTTACTGAGCCACTCTACTGTTTTACAGTTTTACAGTAGTTGTATGAATAGCTCTTAAAATCAGGGAGGCCAACACCTGCACCCAATTCCAGCCATTTTTTTCCCAGGGTGATGGCTGGACTGTGGTGGCCTCCCTTAATAACTTCCTCTGATCTTGGTTTGGGGGACAGCTTTTTCTACAAGGCATCTGGGTAGTGTGACGCATCTTGCAATTTCTTTTTAGGGATCGTTACTTACGTTTTTTCTCACTTTAGTCCTCATTTCTTGTTATTTCACAGCCTGCCTAATGACCCTTACATGTTGATTTTCATTGTCAGAATGAAATCTCTACTTTAACCACTAATAGGTAGTACCTTAATATGATCAATAATGGTCAACTAAAGAACACCTCTGTATCTTTTTGTGAATAATTTGTCATCTGCCTTAATCTGGAATTCAAAGGCATGGGGGTTTGAATACTTATGGAAGTAGTAGATTGCAGTTTTAAACGTATATACTTTTAATGTTAGCAGATAACTAGTTTGTCTGTGTGCGTGTGTGTGTGGTCAAATAGTTTTGCAAGCTACTGTATGAGGTTTTTAGCTGCTTTGAGGCTTTAACTATACAGGACACTTCACAGATTGACATGTGTGAATACATCGCATCTATGAAGCCGAGAGGTCTGCCAGCAGTGATGCACATTATTTAGACGCACCGTTATCTTTCTTAGTCAATGCATGAATCTGTAAATACGGACTGGCCAATGCTGCACTCTTACTAGGAAGTATTAGTAGCCAAATGACTGTAATGTGTGTGAAACCTACTGAATAGCATACCACTGTCTATGTAGTGACATAGAGCAAGGAAAGTAAAAAGCACATTAAATGACATTACATTACATTAAATAAACAAAAGTAATTTTGTGTATCTTGAGTGACTGCAACATGTAATATTTTCAAGATTGCTACCATTTAACACTTTTAACCATTTAATAATTAAGCAATATAGCACGAGTGGGAGTGGTGTAGGTAAGGGATAATCCCACGGGTGGTGTTCGGCCGTAGGCCACTGGTATGGGAACATACAAAACATACTGGTGTGACACCAGTCTATTACCTCAGCCTTTCCAGCTATCTTCTGCAGGTCAAGGTTTACACAACTAGAAATCTCAGTTGCCCAGGTCTCGTTTAGCAAACATTCCCTTGTCCTCTCCCCTCTTTGAGCACCCTCGCATTTCAGTGTGGCATTGTAACCAGCCTTGGCCTGTGGCCAGTCTCCATCCTTGTCGCACACCTTTGAGTCCTCTGGGTGGGTATGAAAACATCTCAGTGAGCAGAAGACGGAGAGTTTCCATATTTCTATGTTTCTTTTCATCAATGTCCTACAAATGCTCTCTCCATCTAGCCATGCTATTTATAATAACATCGAAATGAATTTGAAGATGATATCAAAACGAATTGCAAAAACATGCCACAAAATACAAACGTGCAAAGTCAGTGAATGGTATATATAACCTTAAGATTTTGTGTATTGTTTGTGACCACTTGAGGCCTGAATACAGTTAACATTAAAGACTTACTCTGGATGACAGGAATAGTGACATCCTGAATCTGAGATTGATTAAGCCTGTTTGTGAAATGACATGAAACATTGATGTGGTTCTTTTTACAATCTATGGTTTTTTGGATGACGTACAATCGATCACCATGTTCATACTCTGTGATGAAAATAAACAAGAAAAAAAGTTGCAATAATGTTTGAAGTCTACAAGTCAATATAACATGCACCATATATTCATATCATAAACACACAATTACACACATACACATTTCTGTAAATGTAATTAGCTCTGTATTTATGTTTTAATAGCTACAGACTGGACAGGCATGTTGTATTATATAAAAATATGAAACATACTATACAAAGTTATATTTGCTTAACTTACTGATATCTTCAGGGATGAAGTCACCATCTTGCCAGTTAACTTTATACGGTTCAGTGGTATTTCTAATGGCACAAGTCACCCGTACCCGTACATTAACCCGTCCTTTTTCATTGCAGTTGGGAAACTGAGGTTTGGCGTACATATGTATTACTGGCAAGAGGGCTACATCTAAAAAGGCTTCAGCTTGGTGTCTCACTGATTCCTCCTGAAATTCACATATGTATTTACCTAAAGAATAAAAAGGGCAGATAATCAATAATTTAAAAAATACTTTAAACTTAGCCACAGAAGACCAAATCCAAATATTTCTCCATAGGGTATGCAACTTGTGATTGTTCTGCATGGGAATGTGTATAGACAGTAAATGTACATTTTCCGTAATGTCTCTTAATTAGATAGGAAACAACTATATTCGATGTTGTCAGTGATGTATGACTGTGTTTCTCAAGATCAGCTCCAATTGCAACTTACCTCTCCAGAAATGTGAGGTGTTACTAAGTTTAATTTCACTGTTGTTCTCATCATTGACCAATTTCACCTCTGTCCCATTACTGACGTCTTCTTCTTTTTCTCCGTCTTCCGAGAAAACCAAATACCATTTAGCATGCCCTATGAGTTGACTTGTTTGACAGCTAAGTTGCACTGATGTATTAAATTTAACTATAGAGTTTGGTGCTGTTATTGTGACAAAACCTGTGAGAGATGGAGAAGGTAGGAGGATTAGAGGAGGGAAGAAGTTATAACACAGAGAACAACAGTTAAATTTGGTTCAAATCAATTTACTTGTTGGTTGGGACAGAATGTGAATAGGAAATACCATGAGTAACAAGTGTAGTTTCCCCAAAATAATTCTGCAAGCGCTTGGTTATTTCACTAATATCCCCCAGTCCTTCCTTGGTATCAAAAGTAATCTCAAGATCTACAATGACAGAGCCCTTCCTGGTAAATGGGGGAGATAGTTAGTTTCATGCTATTTAAACTAAGATATAGTGTATGTGAATAAATTCTGAAATGTTACGGTGATATGTGCTTACCTGAACTGCAAAATGGTCAGGGATCGAAACCACTTCAGTGTACTGTAAAATTTTGAAAACTAGAAGAAATTGTTGATTTACAAAACATGGTTATACCTCTACAACAACTGGCAACAGATGTGCTACTTATAGGCCTAATTATCTTTGATGGTAGTATATCTTGATTTATTTATTGATTACAATAAATAATAGCAATCGGTCAAGAACGTACCCAAAGAGATCATATTTGAATGTCGGGCTATGATTATTCTGTTCTTTCATTTTATTTTAAAATATTCCACACCTGCCTGATTATTTCCCCCCATAGACATCAATCACCAGTGGACAATGCAGTGTGAGTATATTACCACTAGATGGTGAAAAATAGCAATAAGGGATAAGTGGACTCTCACTATTCGCCTCTCACTTCACAAAGCTTTGCCCTATTAAATCAAATCTTTATCAAGTCAGGTCAGGTTTATAGGCACTAATTATGACTTTGATAATAACTTATTCAGAAATGTAACCCCCCCCCCCCCCCCCCCCCAGGAGCACCAGTAAAAATACCTCTTGAGTCAGGTTTTTGTTCCATTTTTTAAACTTCTCAGAGGATTGATCTGTGAGTTCGTTGTCATACGTGTAGTTTACCATGACAATTTTTCCGGTGACTGAGACTGATATATTGGTAGATGAAGGAGAAGAGAAGATGTTGAAATGCACTGTATGTGTACAATACATCATTCATCACAGCACAATTTTCAATTTTCCCAGTACTTACTTAGTAGAGACTAGTTTCACATGTAGTATTTAATTTTATATGTACAAAAGCAGTTTAAAAGTTCTCAACATATACAACCATGAAAGCAGAGCTAGAGGCGCTCATTAAAAGAGATCTTATAAGAGATGCAGATGAGAGCAAACCTAAACACTCTACCTCTTTGTTCAGGGATACACAGGTTGGCATTGTCTTCATCCTCCTTAAAGTCTTTTGTGCACTCACATTTATTAGTATTACCTTCTCTCCGGCAATCTGCGTAAAGCAGAAACATGCATTTTTTGATAAATACATCAAAATCGAAATACATACCGACACAAATCAATAAACCTGATGGTAACGACATATCAAACTTAATTTTACCGTATTTGTACAGTTTCAAAATGTAGAGAATTATATTTGATAGAAATCAGCTAATATTACCTCTGGTGGTCTTAATCTCTCCAATACTTTCATTTCCATGCGTGACATTAGGATAGGTGTTCAGTAGTTCTGTTAAGTTTCCCTCTGCATCGGCCTCAATGCTGATTACAGCATGCAGCACTTGATAATATAAAGGTGCGTCCGCTGACTCTGGTGGGAGATTAATGATATTTAAACTCAACAGCCAATCAAATTCTGTGTCTCTGAAGCATTGTGTTGATTGGCTGGAAATGTGTATGTCTCAGTCAAAGCCAATATGTTTGATTGCTATTTACAGAGCCAGGAATGTGTGTGAACAACAGGTTTTTTTAGTGTATTAGAATCGCTGACTGTACCTTTAACCTTAATGAAAGCCACATGATTTATGATAATTGTTTTTAAATGATCTTACCTGCTGAGGTAATCTGGTTGAAAGAGTGATACAAATTAATGTATTAGTTAATTAAGTAATGATTTTGCTACTCCAATGATGAACACTGCACAGTATATAGGTACAATGCTTTTTTTAAAATAATAGCAGTAATACATGCATGTGATCAAAATACATTATATTAACTCCAGGTCTCACTGTGGTCAGCTTTCATAAGGGTTTCATCAGCTTAATGTTTATGGTCAGCCAGAAATATACTTACATACGCATTGAAGAGTAGGAGGGAATTCAGGCTCATCAGAAGTAACAGCTCCATGTATATTTCTCTTGACTGAACAGTTGATCCAAATAAAGACGTCTGGGGTTAAAATCAAACCACCTCTTTACTGAGAAAAGAAAATAATCACTTACTGCCAAGGTTTTGAAGAAATGACTACAATTCAATGTGTGAATATGACCAGAATATCCATAATCTGTACTGTGAACATGAGACTGTATCTGGTGTCTGAACTGATGCCTTGTGTTAAACTAGGCATAGTTACTGTGTATTCATCATAACCATATGCAAATGAGAAGCCAAACAGTTGCAAGGAGTAGTCCTTCATCATTTGCTTTTGATAGATAACAAATACAGCTTCCTTGTATGACTATGTTAAAACCCACAGATTTGACTGTCAAATTATTGATACCATAATACAGCTTGTACTTACTTGAATGTGAAATGACTACACACTAGGCTACAGGGGTCGAAAAGGTTCAATGTTTTAGGTTTGTTTCAACACATCTGTGACATGGAAATCAGTTTGCTTCCAAGGTAAGAAAACCTGACCCACCCAAACCTACCCAAAACCCACAGACAAACCTTCCTCCCATGTAGGCAGGCACACCAATTGTAAGTTAATACAGATGCTTGTGTGGTGCTTACTGCAACAGCTGCTGTATGCTGACTTCATTTGTGATAGACAAGACTTGCATTAGCCTGCGTGCATAAGCACTGCAATAGCACATGCACAAGAATGGTTGTAGACATGCCCTGAGGACCCTCTGAACAGGCCAATCTGATCCCGGCATCAACCCATAAAAAAATATCAAAATGTTCAAATAAATTCCAGTTCTATTCACTGTTTAGCCTACAACATTTAATGTGTAGTTGGTAAAAAGGATTAATACACCAAAGAAAACAGCTAAAAACATTTTTTTTTTGCCTTTAGGCCCCGTTCTCATTTTTTTGTTGCTTTTGAGGCCTAATTCTTATTCCTTTTACTCACATACATTGCGATTAGCTTTTACTTGTTTCTGTCTTGTTTTATTTTGTTAGCCTATTTTGTTATGTCTATTTTGTCTTTTATTCTTTCACTTTTATTCCTAGTATAGTATATGCTTTTAGTCCTTTTAACGCTTATTATTTGTATTAAAGTTTATATTTATGGTCAATTTATTGACCTCGATTGGAAAACATTTTGGTACAACTTTGGTACAACTGTTAATTTCAGATGTACTATGTAAAAGTGAGTGACTAGACTTGACCCAATGCCTCACAGTAGGCCTTCCAGTTGAACAAGCTGAAACCATGGCTGTAAACAAGCACTGCCTAGTGGCCACTGTTACCTAGCAACAGGCAAGTTTAACGTCTGTAGCTCGTGATAGATAGCTAATGTTACTGCTGCAGTTATCTCTCTCTCTCTCTCTCTCTCTAAGAAAATACATTAATGTTACTTGGAGTAAGGCATACATTTTCCATTTTCATTTATGTTCAAAAGAGGTCTCTTTCCCAATCATGCAGGTATGTATCGATATGTGGCCTGTGCCAAACTCTCTGGGTAGGAAAATATGTCTATTATTTTACTAGCTAAGAAGTTAAATCACGTAGATATTCTTCAAACAATGTTATCGAGGTAAAAAAAACAAAGGGGGGGGCATCCTTTTCAAGAAAAGTATGGCAGTGAAGCTGGATTGAATTTGCATTGTTGATGGCTGAATGTAATAAATAATGTTAGAATGTAGACAAAATCATAACCTGAGTCTTTGCTTCAAACAGCCATCGAATTTTCGGATAGACACGTTAATGCATCGGAAACAGGTGCGTCAGGATGAAGACGTTTGCAGCTTAATGTAAGTATCTCTTGCAATGCCCGAGAAGAAGGAATGTGTAACTTTTAACTGCTAACGGCTACTATGCTATATGCCATGTGTAAGGGATAATGTATAGTCCGGCGGTCATTATCAAAACGAAATATCCCGACGTGACGAACAGGACTACCACGAACTGTGTCGTCCTGGAGGGATGCGTAGCAAGCCATTACTTCCTGACTTCAAGTTACAATGACTTTCCATTTCATTGATTAAATGACCTGACTTGCGGAATGATATGATCGGTGTGAATTAGAAGCTCAAAACCTGTTGCCAATGAGAGCGGTCATACATTTTTCAAAGTGGTAAATATAAAGAAGACCTCCGATGGTTGGGGGGGGCATTCAAATCAACGGGACATTTTTGGAAACATTCTGAGGAGCCGTATAGGTTACATTTTTATAAATTCTAGCTTACTCTTATACATCATATTCTTGGTTTAGGTTAGGTCGTAACGTCAATGCTGCGAGGGATAAACGCATCGTGACTTTACCCAAGTTGGAAACTGATCCAAAGATGGACCAGCAATACTTCAAAGAACAATCATTTCTAGGAAGGACACCACGCCAATCGTTGTCCACAGATAAAAGTATGTTTATCTGTCTGTTTTGCACATTTTGCAACGTAGTATTAGGAATAGGTTTATTGGATGAAATGGATGAAAGTATTCTGCATGATTTTCTCTGCTGGTAATAACATTTCAAGCTATTTTAAGAAGGCCTTATTTGTGCGATACCAGATAGTCTTTGTTTATTACATTGGTTGGTTCCCTTCCATAACACAGATGGCAAATCAGTGCTTGCTCCATACAATGGCTATAAGGGCTTACTCTACTTCCAGATCCTGCCAGATCCAACGGCAGAGTCAGCCTGGAGCCTCTTAGGACAAAGAGAGCTGCGCCTACATCACATAAAGCAACATGGGACTCCCTCGTCATTCCAACCACATGGAATTACAAAGGGGTTAGGGTGAAGGGTGCCCGCTTTGACAACACAGGTAGCGTGTAACTGCTTGCAAGCAGGTCTGAGGGTCCTGTTCTTATCTGTTTGACCATGTAATGAGAAGCTACATGAGAAGATGTGCTTCATGTGTCTAGCAACATCTTCATGTTAAAATGGAGGGTCCGGTTAATGGGGTTATTTGTCATGTTTTGCATCCCAGGGTATACCAGTCAACCTAAAAATATCATTTAAATGAGGAAGTCTTGGATGAGGCCCAGAGAGATTATCTAAATTTTATTGTCCATTTTAGCTTTACTTAGTTGTAATTATCTTCTTATTTGGAGCACATTTTGTGTCAGAAATGAATTCTACATTAAGGTATCAATGAGATTTGTTCTGCACATAGAAAATTACAGTTTATTTGTTGTCCTCAGAACCTGAAGATGATAATGTTGTCAATCATATTGTAAGACTCCGAAGTAAACTTGGTTGGCCTACCAAATTACCTGGCAGAAGACAATGCTCAGATTATCCACAGGTTTGTCAGGTCTATGCTTTATCTCTTTGACTAAGCAGACAGTATGCAGAAATTCAATTATAGATCATTATGTGAAGTTATTTGATTTTAAAATGTGCAACTGCAAAACATAGTAGGAGGCTCTGGTTTGGCTTTTGTCTTGTTTAAGTTTTATCATTTACCTTTCCCTTGAAGTTGATCTACATAAGCAACCCCTCTGTTTTAGCTGTGATGAACAATATAGACTGCTATCTAAAAGAAAGAGTGGCTAAGAAAGTGTGGCTAATCAAGAGTTAATGGTGTATTCTAGAAAAGCCCACATGAAATGAAAGACACAGGGGAATATGTGTATTGCATAAAAAGGAGCGGAGATGATGACCATGGCCTGTATGATCTCAAAGTGGTCTCGGTTCAGACAGCAAAGCAGCACAACCACTTTTGGACAGTCAGTGCTTCTTACATACATGAGGTCAGTCCCATATCACCTCTGTTGTGCCTAGCTGTGCTGGGTTGTCACAACACGAGTCTTTGTAATCTAAGTTGCAGTTTAACTCCATCAATGCCAATTTGAGTGACCACCAAAGGCAGCTGGCAAAAGACACCCGTGTGTTGACAAGGGATTAAGAAATTGTGTCGTTGGTACACATGTTTGTACGGTTTTATTGTTTGGACTCTTAGACAGAGCACTTTTTACCCATTCATACAGGTATATGTAGTGGAACAGTCCAGTGAGGAGATCATGCCAGTATTGGATTGGTTGGCCGAGAGGGAGCTCTTCCAAAAAATCCACCAGCTGCTTTTCTTTTCAAAGTTCAGGTGGTGTTCAGTCACTGTCTGCTGGCAAAGGCCAAATGACAATCAGTTGAGACCATTGATATGTTATCATTTTTAATAACACTCACAGTTGTTTTATTTGGTGTTTTTTTTTTTATCATCGTAGGTTATGCAAATCTTTTAATATCTGGAAGACAGTCATAAGGCATTCAAAAATTTCAAAATCAAAGTAAGAATTAATGATAATTCTTAAATAATGAGTAAAATCCTGAAGAAATGTAATATTAAATTGGCCTGGCTGATTCCAAGTAACAAGGATTTCTGTTTGCAGGATCAGGTTGTCCAAGAATCTTTTCTTTCTAGATGACTTACTTGCCAAATGCCTGGTGCAAATCAAAGGTTTACTGGAGGCATCATTTAACCCTGGATACCGTGCTACCTCGGATGATTCCATTGTTTTAATAAAGGTGCTACTGAGGACCTAGTCCTCTCTCTTCAATTTAAAGATATAACTAGAGGGACCATTGCTGAAGGCTTTGCTTTAGCTAACTCACTGTGTCTCTCATAGTGGGATGAAACACAAACACACTCCCTGTGGGATTTCTGCGAAGCTCAAAACCAGCAGAGAGAATTTGCCTCAAAGCAACTTCAGCATCTCCATAACAAAGTGGCCTCAATGATTCGATCGGCTTGCTTTAAAGTAAGTTGCTCCCCCTTTTGTCCATGTGCTATTACTCATTCTTTCTTTTCTTTTTTACCTGCCTTGAGCATACATTTCAGTTTTGAGGCCACCTGAGTGTGCTTGTCCCCTCCAGACTGCAGAGCTGCAGGGCGCAGGGAGACTCTTCCATTCCTGGGAGCCGGACCATGCCTTGCGCCCGTTGTATGCCCAGGTGGCACAGTGGCGGACCCTGTTGTGCCAATTTGGATGCTTCCTTAGCATGGTGGACTATTTGTTCGAGACTGAGCTGAGCAACCTATTGAAGGCGGCTGTCTTCACTCTGCACTCAGCGTTTTGGGGGTCCTTCCACAATACACGGGCGGATGTCAAATTGGACACTGGCACCAGGTGAGGGGCTACATGGAGGCCATTATTTTCATGAAGCATTAGAAGTTTGAGTTACAGTCCTAGTGATGCTCTGTTTCCATGAAGGTTTAGTACTACATAAACGTATTAAAGCCAGCACTAATTATAAAATCCATAATTCATTTTTCAGATGCCATCAGGGAGATGATATCTATCAGTATCACAAGGAAATTGGACTTTCACACTCAGGGAGTAAGGTAGGAGGAGTCAGTTTTTAAGTGCTGAAGCAGATTTTGCCGTTGTAAAAAGCACAAAAATTAGCAAAATGACAGTGAAATAGAAGAAGAGGTTTCAGAATATAGAGGATATTTCAGAACCAGAGGCGTAATTGAAGATCCAGATGAAGAATTTTCTACATTTACATTACATTTAGTCATTTAGCAGACACTTTTTATCCAAAGCGACTTACATGTATGTGTTCCAATTTGCTAACCCTTGTCTTGATTGGACACATGAAACAACTGTCAGTGTGAAATGGTTTTTAGTTGACTGTGCAGTCTATGTGCCTGTAAGTCCCCGCAGGAAGTGAGAGCAGCATTCGAAGTGAATGTGTTGCTTACCATCTACACAGATGCCACCACAGACGCCATGGGAAGCACCCCCCAGCCGGGTGACCAGGGTGGGTGTAGCCTGTTCTGTTCACACCGTATGTTGGTACATTCTGTTTCCGGTCTCTCAAGAGAACATATCTCTTCTAGCAGCTTAGTCAAAATGTGATAGTATGCGGAAATTTGGAAAAAGTCATCCCTTGTTGCACATGTAATGAGTAATATGGTTTGGCCAAGATCATTAATGTCATTCTTTGTATTAAAGGTCACACAAACAGAAAGAGCAAGGATTGAAAAAGATTGTAAAATCCAAACCCTGTTATACAGAGGTCCTCAAACATACCCTGATGATGAAAATAGTTCCTGATTTTGTTCAAAAAGTTCTGCTACAAATTCTGCTTCAAAGCCAGAATCTGTCCCTCAAATTTTCACTAGGCATCTAGGTGCTTATATGCAAAGGTATTGGCAAAAGATAATTACACAGAATTATGGTTAAGCTTACCACTTCTTTGAAGACAAAGACAATGAACAACTGGTCCAGTAGGTTAACGTTGCAAATATTTAGGGATCTTTATCTTCAGGATATCCAAATGTTGTTACATCCTATGCCGTCTCACATCCACAGCAGGGGAGCCAGAGTGTCAGAAAGAAGTCCCCAATGAAGGTACACCTCTTGTAAGGTACTCCATCGCAATCTACCTTCTACTCTCAGTATGGAACATTTGTAAATGTAAGGGCTGAATTAAAACACTTTGCATGGCCCTGCACAGCTGTTCTTTTCATTATAGCATGTTGTCTGCCGTCTGTCGATGCACCTTGACCTCCTGTATAAGCTTTCCATTCTGTTCACTTTCCTTCTCAGTTTAGCACCAAATAAGCTGTCAAAAATGACCCTTAGCCCCTCCATGGATGACTTTGTGATGAAAATACAAGAGGTGCTCGATGGCTTCCGGGGTGTCATCGGTAAGGGATTACCCAAAATGGGTGCTCTGTGTCTAACTCGGGTAACATTAGACTGGGCAAAGACCCAGCCAAGATCAGCTCCACCCTCAGCTCCTGTTAGGGTAGCTGCTGTCGTGACACTTTTTAATATCATGTTGGAATTTGTTTCATGGCTGAGATTTCCATTGTTTTTTTCCCCACTAGACAAACAGATTTCCTTTAAGAAGGATCCTAGTCTGCTGGCCCTGTACTCTCCTCCAGTGTTTGACCGTAAACTGTCCGTTGATGTGATTTCTGAGGAGGAGAGGAGCCAGATCTTGAGGCCTTGGCCTGACATGGAGCTACTGCTGGGTCAAGACTCGGTCTACCAGATGCAGGTATCTAGCCTTGGTATTTACCACTTACTATGTATGCAGCATATGCACATAACCTTGGTTTAGCTTTTACTAATATATTTTCAGTGATGATGTGAGTACAGCCTACCCAAAATTCAGAATAATTCAGGACTGGAAATCATTCATCCTTAGAATCCGAAAAATGCAATAAAGTTAGTGCCTTATCAGATGGTCGTAAGTAGACCCAGTAAAGGTTCCATAAGATGAGTGAGGCTCTAAGACGTGCTGACCTGGCTGAGGTTTCCACTCACAGTTGTCCACCATTTTGTGTTAAGGTCGCAGAGATCCTGAGCATGGTGCAGACTGGCTTTGAAGAGACGGAGAGACACTGCACCAAGATAGAGGGCTTCTGTAAGATGGTGCAAACAACCATGACATTGGACATCGGCAGGTTTATGGACGGGGAGAAGTGGATGGCTCAGGACATGAAGGCTATCCTGATGGCCCACACCGATAGCGTGGAGATGATGCAAAGGATGGAGATGCAGACACGCATCAACATGATGATGCTGTGCTGCGAGCAGTACCAGCGGGACTGCCTGCCTTACCCGCAGAGAGTCATCACCGACATCCACTACGGGCTGCCCAACTTCGCCAAGAAGAAAAACCTTGACCTGATGGAGGTGGGCAGTTTATTTTTTACAAATCAGTGACAGATAAACTGGTTGTGTTCCAAAGGCACAGGCAAAGTCGTCATAAAGAGTAGCAACCCTATAGTATAGTTATATATATAAAGTAAAGTATAGTATAGTATAGTATAGTTATAGCTGTCTGGTTGTATTAAAACTTTGTTGTGTATTAAAACTTTGTCAGTTGTGTAAAACTTTGACACTGTACAAATGTTTTGTTGTCCATTTTTCAGGTCATTCAAGCTGCTCTGAAAAAGCTTGAATTTCATATGGACACCCTGGAGGAGTTTGTTGACCATCTGAACTTCCTGACTCAAATCTGTACGAAGCTCCCTACTCTGGAGAGACAGTACTACTTCCTCGTGCAATTGTATACTATTATAAAAGAGTTCAACATCATTATTTCACCCGAGGATTTGGCTCTGTTCCATCACCTTGTCCCCAGCTTCTACCACCTCAAGTCTTCAGTGTTGATCTGTGAGACCAAAAGGGATGATAACATTTTTGCGTTTAATGCTGACCTAAACAAACAACTGACTAAACTCAGACATGACCTCGTTCTCATCAAGATAAAGGTAAGACAGTCACCATAAGCATGTGCAGAACAATTCTCATTTCAGTTTGTTTCTGGAAATTGTGGAGACCCTGGAAGAGCAATGTGAAATTGTTGTGTGAAAAAAGGAGGGGTGGGGAGGTTGGTTGGGGTTGTGCATAGTATAGAGCGGTTGGAGTTGTGCATAGTATAGAGTGTTACAGCTCCCTGTGGAACTGTACTCTGGGCTAATGAAAAATGGTGGTAGGCTGGTAGTAAATTGGAGATGGCACATGACTTGCAGCCCTCATCAGTCAACATTGATTTTGTATGGATAGGAAGCATTGGAATACACCTGAGAATGTCTACGTTAGAAGAAGCAAGGGTGATGGAGATGCATAAAAAAAAATGCAAAATCCACCTTTTCAGTCTGTTGCTGATGTTTGTATTGGCAGATAAACAATCCACTACTTCTCTGCTCAACCACACCTCCTGAGATGGCAAGTGAGGTTCTGCAGGCCCTTACAGAGGAGCTGGCCATCTACTCCAGCAAAGCCTACAGTTGCTTCAGCTTCAGGGAGCTGCTGGGCAGCTCCTTCTCCAAGCAGAAGGCTCCGGCAGTGGCCAACAGGGAGGAAGTGGCGTCCTCTGTGATCGAGTTCGAGGTGACAGATGTGAGCAATGCACTCAACCTCCGAGGGATGCTATGGGACATGCAGAAGGAATGGGACAAGCAGTATGGACTGTGGAGGAAAACCGCCTTCAATCTTCTGAATGTGGACAACCTGCAGAACAATGTCAGCCACTTCACCCAGAACATCTACATGCTGGAGAAAGGTGCATTTAAATATATATATATATATATATATATATATATATATATATATGAGCAGGCTTTTTTATGGAAACTTGTAGGTTTGACAGGACATGATTAGGTTCATGATAGCTACAAAGTTTATACACAGTTTTCTCTTTTCCAGGCCTACCTGAAAATGACATAGTGCCACACCTGAAGCAGAAATTGGGAGATTTTAAGCTCTGCTTGCCTATCATTGTTGCCCTGCGCAATCCCCATCTTCGCAAAAGGCACATAGTGGAAATCCAGAGAAATATTGGATGTTTTTCTGTGTCAGATGAGGGTTTCACTTTGGGACACCTGCTAGATCTGAAGGTGAACAAAGCCTATACACAAACAAGACCAACACATTTTGTTTTATCAGAGGGAAATATTCCTTAACACTTCAAGGAAACCTTTGAATCTTGTCTCATGTTTTGGAGTGTTTTCCCTAGGTATTTAGATATTATTTCTCAGCCTTTTGAACAAAGCCATGAAACTGGAACTAAGACATCACCCTCTCTCCCTCAGATCTTGCAGTACAGCCGATTGATAAGCGATATCTCCACCACAGCAACACATGAGGCCGCCCTTGAGGGTATGCTGAACAAAGTCATCAACCTGTGGGAGAGCACAGATTTCCGTCTCATCGCCCACAGCTCGGACTCATGCACTGTGAAGATTATCGCCTCAGCTGACGATGTCATGGCTCAACTGGAGGAGAGCCAGACCACCATCATGAGCATGAAGTCGTCACGCTACGTTCAGCCAATCAAGGTATCCCTCACGGTTGGGTTTCTATGGCCATGGCTTCACTATGGACACCTGTTGATTGTCAGCTTAAGGAAAGAAACTCCACTGTGTGGAATATAGAATATAGTACTCACCTATGCCCCAAAATAGTTCCAAGTAGTATTGGATTGTCATACTGATGTGTTAAGTGTTGATCATATGATTTCATTTTCTGCTATGCGAGTCTTGAATTCTTAAGTGTATTATATAGAGTATTTAAATGTGTTTGTTGATCTTGTGATGCGGGCAGGGTCTGATAGATGAGTGGGAACGCAAACTGTACCAGTTTTCAAATACGTTGCGGGAATGGGCCATGTGCCAGAAGCATTGGCTGTACCTGGAGCCCATCTTCTCATCTGGGGGAGTCCAAAGGTTTGTCAGCTAACTGGTGCTAATATGTTGAAAAAAAGTGCTTTTAAAGTATGAGTATTTTACTACACACTCAAGTGAAAGGAAGCATCTACGCACGCATGCAGGTTTTGTAGATCCTTGCAGCTACCTAAAGCCTCGCCCGTCTTTCAACAGACAGCTTCCGGAGGAGGCCAAGCTATTCTGGGAGGTTGACAAGGCCTGGAAGCAACTGATGCTGAAAACCGAACAGTGCCCAAATGCTTTGAGGAATGGTACTTTCGCTGGGGTGCAGGAGATCCTTCAAAACAACAACATGCAGTTGGAGAAGATACAGAAGTGTCTGGAGGTGCTGTGAACAGCCACCTATAGTCCCTGAACCACTCTTGCATTTTTGCTTGAATGTGTGTTGATGTACTGTATTGACATTCATAAAAAATATAGACATTTATTAAGTGTTTGATGTTTTACAGGACTATCTGGAGTCCAAGAGAACCATTTTTCCAAGGTTCTACTTCCTCAGCAATGAAGAACTTATTAATGTTCTGTCACAGAGTAGAAACCTCAGTGTCATACAGGTGCTGTACTTTTTATGTATATACTATATAAATACATATTTTTTTCAGTGAAACCACTGGTAAAGAAAATTGAGACTAAATGCTTAGGTAAATTCTCTTGAAACAATCCATTTATTATTCAAAATAAAAATTGCCATGAAAGGTAAGTAGGTCAGTATTTTTTGATTTTATTTTTTTTCTGGAATTTTCTGCAGCCCTATCTGGTGAAATGTTTCTCTAACATCCATCACTTGGAGATGCAGGAGCAGGCCATGGTGCATCCAGTACTGGTTCAGTTGCACTCAGTGGAAGGGGAGATTGTCACTATGCCCAAGTAAGTTTGGTAGTCTCGCTTACAGATAGGTTACTTCTACAGAGACATAGTTAACAGCAATAAGTACATTAACAGAAAGGCTGTTTAACACAACAGAGAATAATAATCCAATCTGTTCTTTATGAGTAAAATAAAATACCTGCCCACGGTATAAGAACAGAAATACTCTTCTACTCATACAACTGAAAGTATTTACTTTCCCTTTCCCTCTGGCTCAGATATTGAAGACTTTGAGTTTAACTCTGCAATTAGTTTTTGTTGCTCTTGATTTTTTTAGAAATGTTCAGATACGTGGGCCTGTTGAGCAGTGGATGGGAAATGTGGAGACAGCCATGTACAACTCAGTTAAACGGTGAGGCTTTTTCTAGCAACAAACTAAATGTGATTGTACCTGAGTGACCTTCAGGGCCATTTAAAAAAAAAACGTTTTCAGACATATGAAGATGGCTGTGTTGGACTGGAACCCTGCAGACTTCAGGAGCTGGGTTCTGTCCCATCCCGGGCAAGTTGTACTCACTGTGGTAAGTGAATTTAGGGAGGATGAACGTCACCTTAACTTTCCTTATTTTAGCATTTGCATATGATACAAACTGGATTACTGTCTCTGTCTCACTCACTCTTAAGCTGTCTGGCTTTCTCTTTCTCTCTCGCTTTCTCTCTCTCTCCCTTGCTGTGTTTCCCTCTATGGTCTTCGTTCTCGCTCAGACTCAGATTATGTTCAGCATGGACTGTGAGAAGTGTCTGAGTGGCATCAGTGGTCAGCGGGAGGGGCTGGTGGCGGTGCAGCAGCAGGTGATTGGCAGCCTTGACGACCTGATGAAGCTGGTGTTTGAGCCGCTTCTCTGCCATCAGCAGGCTACCGTAGAGGCCCTGTTCACCATCCTGGTGCACTGCCGAGACATTCTCTCCCACCTGATCCACCACAACATCTCCAGTGCAGAAGACTTTGAGTGGAGGAGGTGACGCAACTCAGACCCTTTTTGCTTTGCTATTAATTTGCAGGTGGTGCATCTCAATGCTGTCTGCATTGCATCTACCTGGTACAGTTCATGATACATTGCATCTACCTGGTACCATAGTTCATAGAGGGAAATTGGAAATGCTATATGCGGTTTAATCAAATTACAATTTGGTTGTGCCGCTCAAGTGGAAGTGCATTTGGGTAAACAAAACAACTGATCATCAAATGCATAATGCATAATTTGAATTATTATCAGTGGTAGAGGCTCATTTGCTTTTTGGATGCTTGCAATGGTGTGAATGTCCTGCTACCTTCACACATGAGGGATTGGTTAAGGGATAGGAGGGATTGGCATCAGGTAGGGCAGTGTAACTTCCCCCATTAATATTGCAAGTGAGCATTTTAGCAATCAATGGGTAGTAGTCCACTTTTGTATTTGCCTAGTCACATAGGTTATTCATGTAATGCTATGCCCTATAATTAAGGCCAACTTTGTTTTCAAGGGCAACCAGCCTGTTTAAATGATTGTGCTGTAGTGATGAGTGGGTTGTCATGGCTCTCTGACTGATGCTCCTTTGTGCTGCTTTGCAGGCAGCTGCTCTATGACTGGCATGACACCACCTCGCTCTGCTATGTGGTGCAGGCCAAGGCCTCCTTCCCCTATGGGTATGAGTACCAGGGCTGCTCCCCGCGACTGGTCATCACCCCACTGACTGACCGCTGCTGGCTTACTATCACCGGGGCCCTGAGTCTGCACCTAGGGGGGGCGCTGGTTGGACCTGCAGCCACAGGGAAAACTGAGACTGTGAAAGACCTGGCAAAGGTGTGGTATTTGTGTTTTTTTAAGGAAACTACTTTCACTTGACTTCCTTTTCCCAACACTAAATACGGATTCTGGAAAGTGTCATTCCAGCTGTTATTACTTTGACACACAGGGCCTGGGAAAATTCTGCTTAGTCATGAACTGCTCAGCTAGTTTGGATTACAAGGTGAGGAGAAATGTCCTTTTGTTCACATCTGTCCTAGTGACTGCTTCAGTCTTGTTTGGGGGTTTAGGCTCTGGGCTCTGTTAAGCGCCTAGAGGCAATTATATTGTTATGGCGCTATACAAATAAAATTGAATTGAATTGAATTTAAATCAACTATCTGTGGGCAGATGATGGGGAGGCTGTACTCTGGCATGGTGCAATCTGGCACCTGGTGCTGCTTTGATGAGTTCAACTGCATCAGCGTGGAGGTGCTCTCGGTCATCGCTGCCCAGCTTCAGGCAATTAAGGCAGCCAAGAACAGCCACAGTCTGAGGTATGCATAAGTCACAACAGTTTTGCTCCATTTGAGTGCATGGTTTTGTCTGATATAAATTATTCCATCGTTGTTTTAACTGGTAGCATTTAAGTTCCATAAAATACGAACCTTAAGCATTGGCCTCTGTGAATGCAGGTTTATGTTTGAGGGACGAGATATACGTCTGAATGCTTCATGTGGTTATTTCATTACCATGAACCCTAGGTAGGTCCCAGCACTCCCTTTCTCTCTTGGCTAGCAACTATGAAAACTCCTGTCTTAAGGTTGAGTAGCCAGTCTATTCTTGCAGAGAAATGTATGCAGGTCATCACACATTTCTTACAGAGCACGTGCCGTCTATATGCTATTCTGTAGTTGAGTCTTATCCTAGCTTAACAATTGAATATACCCAGAGTTGCTGTTTGCATCTTGGTTTTGTTGTAGCATTAAATGAAATCTGAACACTGACCATGACTGCTCTTGTCAGCTGTCGAGGTCGAGTAGAGCTCCCAGACAACCTGAAGATCCTGGTTCGACCGGTGGCCATGATGGTCCCTGATTTCCACCTCATTGCTGAAATCATTCTTTTTTCGGAGGGATTCAAATCTGCCAAAACTCTCTCCAGAAAGATTGTCCATTGCTACCAAATTGCAAGCAAACAGCTGTCCCTGCAGGTAGCCCTTTCTGTGTAAAAGTGTTGTACTGTATTGTTCACAAGTGTTTGTCCTCTAAAATCTAGAGAATTTTAACCGTTAGCTGACCTTTTTGTGATCTAACACAGGATCATTATGACTTTAGCATGAGGTCAATCAAGTCTGTTCTGCTACTTGCTGGTCACAGGAAACCAGCCTCTATGTCGTGAGCAAATGTTTTTTTTTACTCACTATTGAATTGGTATCTTTATTCACTGAAGATCCAAGACAGAACAATTTCCTCTCAGTCTCACAAAAGTATTTTTCTTCATCATAAGGGTGAGTTTAGAGGAAGAGTGTTACATCCTTATTTGTGCCCTGCAAGACTTCAACCTACCTAAGCTCACCTCTGAAGATGTGCCCCTCTTCAAGAGCATCATGCAGGACCTGTTTCCGGGTGTCGTGGCTCCTAAAGCTGTTCTTCCTCAACTGGAGGTAATCAGAGAAGAGGATAAGGGCTGTAACAGATAGGCTGATAGGAACACATGTCCAGTAGTTCATAACTAAAATTAATTGCGTTAATGAAATGCATTGGTCCTTTAGACGGCCATCACCATGGCTACAGAGATTCTAGGGCTGGAGCCATGTCCAAGTCAAGCAGAGAAAGTCACACAGCTCTACAATCAGATTTTGGTGAGCGTTAATTCATAAACATAATGTTAAACATAAACCTAACATAAGTTTACATATAAATGTTGTATGATACAAATTATATGAATTATGTGAATATAATTTAACAATACATCCAATGGTATGTGAATTTACTTGAAACATTAATGCCTGTATGTTGTTTTGATATCCTCTGTTTTTTTTTTTACGTTTGTATCTTAAATGGCAGTTCCATGTTACCTGTGTTGTAACTGTAAATATTTTCCTGTGTGACACAGGCCCGTGTGGGAGTCATGTTAGTGGGGCCCACAGGAGGAGGGAAGACCACAATCAGACTCATACTGCAACACACTCTAGACTTGCTGCCTGATCTCAGGAGGACGAAAACCAGTAACGCGTTTCAGGTTAGATACACGTATGCCTGTTTATGGAGTATGTAATATTTCTATATGTGTTTCTCTATATATTTGGACAAGCGAATAATACACTTCCTGTGTGTCTTATTTATTTGGGCTGTTGTCACAGAGCGCTCCAAGTATGGACTGCTTCACGATTAACGCCAAGTGTTTGGGCCTGGGAGATCTCTTTGGTCACATGAACCCCATCACCCTGAAGTGGTCCGACGGCCTGGTAGCCTCGGCAGTAAGGACATACGCTAAAGAGCTCTCACAGGTGGAGAAGAAGAGAACTCGCACATCCTCAAATGTGAGTCTAGAGCTGTGTGCAATGACCAGGCATGATCATCAGTTAAAAGGGTTAAATGAACATTCTCACCCTAATTTATTTTTCATTTGTATTGGTGGATGAATTACGCACTTAGGTTTGCAGGCTGCTGCACTGTGAAGTTCGGATCACGATTATCGAATGTAGCAATGCTATAAAAAACATAAAACTTAAAAAACCTTGTTTGTTCATACAACTCTGCAAATAGCACCAAACCAAACCAGCCCAGCAGCTTTCTGTAAGGTGGAATATTTCTGCTGTTCCATGGAACTGAGCTTGCTCTGAATGCTCACTGAGCACCCACACAACCTAACCTGTGATTCCCCTCTTTTCCACCTCTTCCAGGAACTTACTTCAGATGACACAGAACCCCGCTCAGTCACCCAGGCGCCAACAGGCAACAGGCAAAGTTATCAAGGTGCTGCTCTATGACTGCTCCCCACTAAAGGGAGGACTTGGTCCATGCACACACAAAATATGCACTTGAAATGCTTTTATGCTCTAAAAACATGTTTGACTGTTTTTATCCAAAGCAGAATTAAATAAAGTATATACATAATGAGACGCAAGGTATCATGCTAGTTACTACAGGAAGTGTTAATAGTGTAGTTTCAAAGATTTTAATTCTTTGTAATGTTGTAACATGTCACGCAATTTCTCCACCCCCCCCACCCCCCCTCTGTGATGCTCAGGAACAGATGACATTGAGAAGTGGCGTTGGGTTATTATGGACGGTCCGGTTGACAGCGAGTGGGTAGAGAGCCTGAACACAGCCCTGGACGATAGCCGCACTATGTGCCTGATGAACGGGGAGAGGATCATCCTCCCCGAGGGACTCAACTTCATCTTTGAAGTCGACTCACTCACTCATGCCACCCCGGCCACCATCAGCCGCTGTGCTATGGTCTATGTGGTACAGCTTTCCATTTGGGCCTTCAGTGAATGTCTTGTATTATACAGTGAATAGACTGTGTTATCAGACATTACATAGAGATCTGCACACAATCAATATGGTTACGCTGTTAGGGAACCTGTTTAAATAGTTGCCGAAACACTTTGTTTTGAATGACCAAGGATACAACCAATTTGAGTGCAATGCACTTAAAACACCCAAGTTATTCATTTATCATGGGCTTTTACCAGCTTGTCACATAAGTAGAGAAGTACACATGTACGAACAGGTGTCCAGACCTTATCCAGAATACACCATGTTACAACATGTATGATTATTCCAGCTTAAGTAATCTAGTATAGATGAAACTACATAAGAGGTATAATTTTTTCTGGCAGGATCCATTAGGGATGGCGTGGAAGCTGTACGTGAGGCGCTGGCTCACTGAGCTGCCCGACCCCCTACAGGGCCAGGGCGTCGCCTACTTGCAGAAGCTCTTTGATGGCACTGTGGGCCCCGGTGTGGCGTTTGTGTACAAGCACCGGAAGATGCTGAGCCTCCCCGTCCCCGAGCTGTCTCTAGTCATGACCCTGTGCAGTATCATGGGCTCCATCTTCAACCTGCTGCATAAGAACAATGGTTTAGGTATGGTGAAAGAATCACACATGGGTTTGTATTTCTGCATGGCATGACTTCTTGAAAAAAAAAAAAAAGCATTATTTATTGTTACAACAGGTTTTATTGCTCTTAGCTTGACTGTTCTCTCCCTTGTACGTCGCTTTGGACAAAAGCGTCTGCTAAATGACTAAATGTAAATGTAAATAACTTTCTTGTGTTTGTTTTCATGAAGGACGTACGAATGAAGATAAACCTCCACCTTCGACAGACTTTCCCAAGACTTCCACCTTAGTTGAAGCAAAAGGCTGTCACAGTGAGACATCAAAAGCAAGGTTCAAGTTCATAAAGACAGCCCTTCTTCCTCTCCTCTTCTCATTTGCCTCCTGTTTTCCCTCCTTACAATCTCCCTCTCTTTCTGTTTCCCTGTGTCCACTTTTCACCACTTTCTAATACATTTTCTCCTTATGTCTGTATTTTCCACCTTATTTCCACAGTGAGGAGTGTAACTGGTTCCTGCAGAAGTATCCGGAAAAGCTGACGTCTCTGTTGGGGAAGCTGTATGTGTTTGCTTACACCTGGGCCTTTGGTGGAGTCCTCAACCATGTGGATGGATTTGACGCTTCTCACATGGCCTCAATAGAAAAGAGTGACCCCCTGACGATGTTGTCACAGGAGTTTCAGGGTTTGCTCAGAGAGTTATTTGATGGAGGCCATCGTTATGGTATGCTGAGATGTAACTAGTACTGTGTAGTTTTATTTTGCCTTTCCCAAGATAATTACATGTACCCAAGATGATGTGTTACACTGTGTTACATGGTACATTCATTCTTTAAAGAAGACCACATTTTCAATGTTCATAATTTGATTTTCACTCTCCTGTGCTCATATGTCTTTAAGCCCCCCCCCCCACACACACACTTGATGAGCCCAGTGTGCTCTGATTGGTCAGCTAGGCAGGCAATAAGGATTGTGTTGTGAGATTGCGTCTTCTTGTGACAGAATAAGGGCTGGATTTCCATTTAGGTGTTAGGCTTTAACTTTACAGACCTTTTACATGCACAAAAAGCTCTATAACACACTTAAGGAAAGGGAAAAGCTATATAACACACTTAAGGAAAGGAAAAAAGCATAATAGGTCCTCTTTACAATTTACTATCATATAGCTGAAATAAATGTGTTGCTGTTTCAGATTGAAACACTGCCTTTCATCCTGATTTGTTATTTATGATGTTTTGCATGTTGTTTTTTGTTCATCAAAGGCATTACTCTCCCCACTGGGAATCGCACACTCTTCAGTTATTTTGTAGATATGCAGACCGATGCCTTCAGGCTGTGGCAAGAGCTTGTTCCCACAACAGACGGCCTCATTCGCAAAGGTAGTCTTTAATCTTTGAAAGACAACGTCTCGCAAGTGGACCCTGCTCTTGAGGGTAAAAATGTGTGTGTGTCTGCTCTTCCTCAGGGATGAGCATGTTGGCCCCATGTCATCATGACTCTCTTTGCTTTCAAGCAAAACCCACCCAACAGTACAGCCTGAGTGGCGAGCACGTGAGCAACATCGACAGCATCCGCTACTCCTTCCTGCTCAGTCTGCTGCTGCTGCACCACCAGCCAGTTCTGCTCACAGGTATTGCACAGTCATCTTCCTGCATGTGAATATGCAAAAGAGTCAGATTATGCAATAGGTCATGTTGTGCTGTTTGTCTCCGGGGCTTCTAAACCACAGGAGAATCAGGGGTGGGGAAGTCAATGCTGATTGAGAGCATGCTTAAGAAATTACAGAAGGATCAAGAGGAAATCGGAAACCCATCAACTATTCTTGGACATGTGTTCCTGCATCACCAAGCCAAAACAGCCAGGTGATATATTCCAGTAAAGGCCACATTCCAAACAGATCATACACAGGAGGGTGACTGGAGGGACAGTTAACTTGCCTTACTGATAATAAAAAACAAACATACAACACATTGGAATTAACTCAACTAATTGGGACTAACTGAATTTATTTGTATTGATCTTATTGTTACAGCATATTGGAAGATGTGTCTCAACTTACTGCTGGCTTAACAGATGGTGACAAGTCCCCTGATGTAGTGGGAGCTATGGGTATGAGTTTCCTTTTCAAAGTCCTACTTATCTGCCTTGTTGCCATTTTCCTATAGTGGTGCTATAGTTATCAGCCTGATTTCCTCAGATGCACTCTCTCTCTATCTCTCTCTCTCTCTCTCTCTCTCTCTCTCTCTCTCTCTCTCTCTCTCTCTCTCTCTCACTCACTCTCTCTCTCTCTCTCTCTCTCTCTCTCTCTCTCTCTCTCTCTCTCTCTCTCTCTCTTTCTCTCACACACACACACACTCATAACCACCCTGAAATGTTGCAGTATGTTGCACAAAATATGTGTAGTAAAGTTGCAAGGGTTTAAGGTAGCTGACTTGCCCAAAGTGCAGAAAGGATAAAGAAATACCTTTATAAAATCACTGTTAACGGCTCTTACTCAACGTATGTGTGGTCTTGTCTTTCCTCAGCTGATCTGTTTGGGAGGTTGAGTAGCAAGCAGCAGTCTGATGGTAGCCCAGTGGAAACGGGCATCCTCACACAGACCCTGCAGTGCACCGCGCACACGGAGCCCCCGCAGATACAAGCCCATGTGCTGCAAGGCCTTACCAAGAGGGGCAAGAATCTACTGGGTGCACCCAAAAATAAGAAGGTTCATAAACACACACACACAATTTTTTATTTTTATTTGCCTCTTTCAAATGATAGTTTTGCTTCATTCCCATGTCCTCGAACAGTAATTTGAAAGAGTTTTTTGGTGTCTCCAGGTATTGTTTTTTCTGGATGACATAAACATGCCAGTCACAGATAGCGCTGGCGATCAGCCATCCATGGAGCTGGTCCGGCAGTTCATCGAGCTCCAGGGAGTTCATGATGCCAAGACACTCACTTGGAAGGTACTTAGGCTGCCCTCTCTTTAAGCAGGTCATTATCGTGATCCTTTCAAATGAAAGCATCAGGCATGCTCCTGTTTCTGCCTCAGTCACATGTGAGGAGGAGTCTGTGTTTAGTCCTTCCTGGCTTACTTCAAGTTGTCTTATGGGAGGTTTTACCATTACAATTATCTGGGAATTAGAACCTAAAATGTCCTTTGAATTATGAAAGATTGGGGACATCAGCATGTCCAAAGAGATACATCTCGACCCGCAAACAACTTCCTGAAACCTCAAGTCAGATAGAAAATGTCCTCTATGAGGCTCCCACAGGTGACCACATGCAACCCCTTTGCCATTATTGCTGCAGGGCATACAGGATGTGACCTTCTGTGCGGCATGTGCTCCCCCTGGGGGTGGGCGTCAGCAACTGAGCAGGCGGCTGCTCAGGCATTTCTCCGTACTGGTACTGCCACACCCATCCTATAACACCATGCAGCACATCTTCCAGGTATGAATCTATCTGGTGTAGACACTATTGCCGGTATGAAACTCAAAGTGTTTCTCAGATGTCGTGTTTATTCTCACAGTGGCCTCTTTTGTGTCATTTTACCAGTGAAGTTTACATCATTTCACTTTCAAATCAGTTATTAAAATGTCGGACTGGAAACCAGAATTGAAGCTTGAGGCAATGAATTTTGAATGAGGCGATTTCAAGGGAGGGGTTACATTGTAGTGACTGTTAATGTTAACACCCACACATACACCCATCTTGAAACACGTGTTTTTTGCTTACCATACCTTATTAAACAGGTTCAATTGGGGAAGTTCTTTGGCTTTAAGGACTTCTGTAAGGAGGTGCGAAGTTGCCGTGAGCCACTAGTGTCGGCGTCCATCGCTGTCTACACCGAGATGTGCCAAACTGTGCTGCCCACGCCTGCAAAATACCACTACACATTCAACCTCAGAGACCTGTCCAAGGTACGACACATCACTGCAGCTACTAGTGGTGGCCTATAATTATACTAACGATCAGTTATTACTTGTACAATACAATACCGTATACCACTAATACCATATACCACACAAAACCATTTTCTAAAATCAAGTGATGGTATGTGCTATACATGTAAGTAGAATGACAGGGTTTGGTGGCTTTTTTCAGGAATGTGCTGCTAAATAATAACCCTAAATGTTGCAAAGATTGTAGTGATTTCTCGTAAGTATTTTTTTTAAATGTCTCAGGCTGTGAAGTTAAGCCATTTAAAACATTACAGTTAGTCATGAATAATAGTACTCTATGGAAACATCCTCCTAGGTGGTCCATGGCCTGATGCAGTCCCATGAATCCGAGCTGAGGTCAGAGAAGGCGGCTGCTAACTTGCTCGCCCATGAGGCCACACGTGTGTTCCATGATCGTCTCATAGAGGACCGAGACAGGGTGCTCTTCTACCAGATCCTCGCCAACGAGCTTCAGATCAACTTTAAAGTAGTCCTCTTCTCTACACTTTACCTATTGTTGACTTTCTTTGTGGATGTTAGCTATCTCTGAGATTCTGCTTAGAATGAAGAGTGCTCAACAAATAAAATGAATTATTATTATTATTATTATTATTATTATTATTATTATTATCGTCTGTGTGCATCTTGCCTCTTCTTTACAGCAGTGTTCCCACCTCTGTTCCTGCCCCAGATGTTCTGTACAGCAGAGATTCTCATAAACGAGCCCTTGGCGTTTGGAGACTTCCTGGACTCCAGCATTCCTCCCGGCTCTCGCGTTTACAAGCACATCCAGGACAAAAATAAGATCCTCGCCGTCCTGGAGAATTGCCACAAGAAGCATTGCAAAAAAGAATCTCAGGTGAGACCCCCCAGGAGTGATGGCACAGTGGGGTGAGAGTCTCAGGTGAGAGTCCACAGGAGTGATGGCACAGTGGGGTGAGAGTCCACAGGAGTGATGGCACAGTGGGGTGAGAGTCCACAGGAGTGATGGCACAGTAGGGTGAGAGTCCACAGGAGTGATGGCACAGTGGGGTGAGAGTCCACAGGAGTGATTGCACAGTAGGGTGAGAGTCCACAGGAGTGATGGCACAGTGGGGTGAGAGTCCACAGGAGTGATGGCACAGTGGGGTGAGAGTCCACAGGAGTGATGGCACAGTGGGGTGAGAGTCTCAGGTGAGAGTCCACAGGAGTGATGGCACAGTGGGGTGAGAGTCCACAGGAGTGATGGCACAGTGGGGTGAGAGTCTCAGGTGAGAGTCCACAGGAGTGATGGCACAGTGGGGTGAGAGTCCACAGGAGTGATGGCACAGTGGGGTGAGAGTCTCAGGTGTGATGGCACAGTGGGGTGAGAGTCTCAGGTGTGTGTCTCAGGTGATGGCACAGTGGGGTGAGAGTCTCAGGTGTGAGCCCACAGGAGTGATGGCACAGTGGGGTGAGAGTCTCAGGTGTGAGTCCACAGGAGTGATGGCACAGTGGGGTGAGAGTCTCATGTGTGTGTCTCAGGTGATGGCACAGTGGGGTGAGAGTCTCAGGTGTGTGTCTCAGGTGATGGCACAGTGGGGTGAGAGTCTCAGGTGTGAGTCCACAGGACGGATGGCACAGTGGGGTGAGAGTCTCAGGTGTGAGTCCACAGGAGTGATGGCACAGTGGGGTGAGAGTCTCAGGTGTGAGTCCACAGGAGTGACGGCACAGTGGGGTGAGAGTCTCAGGTGTGAGTCCACAGGACGGATGGCACAGTGGGGTGAGAGTCTCAGGTGTGAGTCCACAGGACGGATGGCACAGTGGGGTGAGAGTCTCAGGTGTGAGTCCACAGGACGGATGGCACAGTGGGGTGAGAGTCTCAGGTGTGAGTCCACAGGAGTGATTGCACTGTGGGGTGAGAGTCTCAGGTGTGAGCCCACAGGAGTGATGGCACAGTGGGGTGAGAGTCTCAGGTGTGAGCCCACAGGAGTGACGGCACAGTGGGGTGAGAGTCTCAGGTGTGAGCCCACAGGAGTGATGGCACAGTGGGGTGAGAGTCTCAGGTGTGAGCCCACAGGAGTGACGGCACAGTGGGGTGAGAGTCTCAGGTGTGAGCCCACAGGAGTGACGGCACAGTGGGGTGAGAGTCTCAGGTGTGAGTCCACAGGAGTGACGGCACAGTAAGGTGTGTTGGGAGGCTACAGTAGAGGGTCCCGGAGGTGTGTCTTGCATGTGCTCTAAGTTAGTGTTCAGAGAAGCAGCTGTATATGGGATGTTTATCTGTTAATCAAAGTTTAGTGTGTCTGAGATACCCACTGCAGCTAAAAGCATGATATCTTAAATGCACTATGTCCATTAAATAATATTATTATTACAAAATCTGACTATACAGGATATTTACAAGAATTATATGTCATACGAAAAATCGAATGTACGTGGTGAGTAGGTCTCGCTCCACAATGCATGATCCTCTCGTGCGGTAAAGGAGATTATTCGGTAACACTTTCTATGAAGCCCAGCGTTATAAGGCCCTATAAGGACATTATAAGGGCCTTAATAATGACTTATAGCGATTGCTACAATGACTTATAGTTACTTTATAACTGTGTATAATGTCTTCATGATGACTCATAATCACCTTTATGATACATTATATCAGTTCATTATGAATGGTTATAATTAAAGACGGAATAATGCATTATAAATATGTGACTGTCGGGTAACACTTGCTATGAAGCCTGCCTTTATAAGGTCTTATAAGGACTTCAATGATGACGTTTAAAAGTATCTAGAAGTCATTGTAGCACTCTTTATAACTATGTTTAGCATCTCCACAATTACACATATCCACTGCTCTGAAACGTTATGTCAGTTAATTATAAATGGTTATAATCTAAGATAAAATGATGCATTATAAATATGTGATCATAGGTTTGTGTGGGTAATCATGAATCCTATGAAGCCTGCATATATGAAGCACTATAAGAACATTCATAATAGCTTTAAAAACTAGTTAAGTCATTGTGGCACTCATTATAACTATGTATATAGGTCTTCACGGCACATCATAACCACCTTTGTGATATATTATGCATATTCATTAATGGTTATTAGTATGGTGACTAGGCTGCTATACAGACATAGAATATTATACACTTTTAGAAGATCCTATAAGTGGACTTTGTCAGCTTTAAGTAAAGTGACAAAAGGGTGGTGTTGTTATGAACAGATATAAGATTCTATAAGTGTACTTTGTCAGCTTTAAAGGCACCCAGTGCAACTTTATGTAAACATTCAATGAAAAATACCATTACATATCGACATTCAAGGAGCAAAGATGAGACGTCGTTGTGTGGTGAGAACTGATAGAAAATCGTAAACAACAACAATCGCCGGTGGGGAGAAGCCATTTTTCCATTGACTGGAAGCCTGCTTTATTTATTGTAGGTTACAAAAAATAAAGAAAATGGCGGCGATTGTTGTTGTTATCGATTTTCTATCAGTTCTCACCACACAACGACGTCTCATCTTTGCTGCTTGAATGTCGGTATGTAATGGTATGGAGTTATTGAAACTTACTACGTGTAAAAAAGACTAGAAATTGAATGTTTATTTTTAAGCCTCGAAAGTTGCACTGGGTGCCTTTAAGTAAAGTGACAAAAGGGTAATGTTGTTTTAAACAGATATAAGATTATTATAAGATAAGAGAAGAGAAGATAAGGCATTATGAACTTGTTAATAGTGCTGACAGTAAATACAACAGGATACAGATGAAAACCCTTTTATTTAAAACTTTCTGGAGGTGCTCAGACTTTATACAAAAACACACATTGTAAAGATTTCGGGCTAAGACTTTTGAACTTCAGAGTTGCTGTTATTACTCCAAACCCAATGTCCCTACACAATAAATACTGATATTTGCAGAAACAACGAAATATTAAAGTTGTCTACATAAAAGCATAACTTTGACACCGCGCGCTTTTGGACCAATGAAATCTGTTCATCAACCAGTCAAGCAAATATCGAAGGTAATACATCTTTCAGACCTGAGAGCACGCTCAAGAAGGTAGAAGACGTAGGACTGAGAAGGTAAGAATGAGTGCCACAATGACTTAACTAGTTTTTAAAGGTATTATGAATGTTCTTATAGTGCTTCATATGCAGGCTTCATAGGATTCATGATTACCCACACAAACCTATGATCACATATTTATAATGCATCATTTTATCTTATATTATAACCATTTATAATGAACTGACATAACGTTTCAGAGCAGTGGATATGAGTCATTGTGGAGATGCTAAACATAGTTATAAAGAGTGCTACAATGACTTATAGCTACTTTTAGAACGTCATCATTAATGTCCTTATAGGACCTTATAAAGGCAGGCTTCATAGCAAGTGTTACCCGACAGTCACATATTTATAATGCATTATTCCGTCTTTAATTATAACCATTCATAATGAACTGATATAATGTATCATAAAGGTGATTATGAGTCATCATGAAGACATTATACGTAGTTATAAAGTAGCTATAAGTCATCGTAGCAATCGCTATAAGTCATTAATAAGGCCCTTATAATGTCCTTATAGGGCCTTATAACGCTGGGCTTCATAGAAAGTGTTACCGATTATTCCTCCACTAACACTAACAGTTGTGAAAATGCTGCATCTTGTCCCTGTCTTCTCCCTGCTTCAGTTCCCAATGGTGTTCTTCAGAGAGGCCGTGGAACACATCACGCGGACTGCTCGTATCCTCCGCCAGCAGGGAGCCCACATGATGCTGGTGAATCATCGCAAATACGTTTGGAAATAATGTGTCACCAGTTTATAAACTGTATATTTCAAACAACCATAAAGGCTGGGTATTTGGCAGTATACGATAAATCAGTTGTATTCATATTTTGAATATAATGTCAGATTATTATTATTTATTTGTTTCACTTGCCTAATTTGCTAATAGCACTAGGGATATAATTCTTTCATCCTAACCTAATTAACTTATCTCATTGATTGAGTGTGGTGAAGCCTGTTATCTTCCCCTCTCTGCCAAGATTGGACTTGATGGCACTGGGAAGGAGGAGTGTGTAACGCTGGCGTGCCACCTAGCTGGGTGCCACCTTTACCGGCTGTCTGTCTCCCACAACTGTAGCTACTCCGACTTCAGGGAGGACCTGAAGAAGGTGTTCTACCAGGCCGGTATCCAGCGCAAACAAACTGTGCTGCTCATCAAAGATTCCGATATACTCGAGGTTGGCTGAAATGTGTGTGTGTGTGTGTGTGTTTGTGTGTTTAAATATACGTGTACGTGTGTGTGTGTGTGTGGCTGTATGTGTGTACGCTTTCAGACCTGATATCTGCTTTATTATTTCAGCTTGCCTGACACAGTTCTCATCTTTGTCTTTTGTTTCATGTTTGATACGCGCTGTTATCAAGGGGTCTGTCATGAAGGATCTGGACTGTCTTCTGAAGTTTGGAGATGTCCCTGGTCTCTTTACCGATGAAGAAACGGACACCATCAACGCTGAGATGCAGATAAAGGATGGCACTTCGGAGAAGAGAGAGGAGGCATATGCCCACTTCATAGAGGTAGATTGCCTTGCAAAATAACACTACAAGACCACAGAAGCATCTTCTTCCTGTCGCATTTATGAAGGTTAATCAAAGCAATGCAGATTGTGCAGATTGTTTGCTGTACTTTCCAGGGTTTCATGTTTGCTCCAGGGGTCCCTTTCAAATGGTATTTTGTATGTCAGCTAGCTGTGTTTGTTCATGTCTCCCATAGCAAGTCAGGCAGCAACTGCACATTGTTCTGGCGTTGAGCCCAGCGGGCTCTCGCTTGCGCCACTTTTGCTGGGCCCACCCAGCCCTGCTGGGCTGCTGCAACATTGACTGGTACAGCATGTGGTCCAAAGAGTCCCTGCTGCAGGTGGCCAAGAATGCTTACATCAACTCTGCAGACTTCTACTGCTCAGGCATGGTAAGCCTGTGGCGCCAACAGTGTGGACTTGAATGTGTTAGGGATTGAGATTGGGAGATCTTAGTTTCAGTTATTCAATGCAAAAAAAAAACTAAAAAAAAATCTGTAAAGTGAGCAATTAACAAGAATGAAGATATACGTGTATGTTGATATGGGTAATTATATTAATAACCAAAAACATGTTTTTGTTATATGTTCTGATATTGTGATGTTTATATTAATGTGTTTCTATAACATGGTGCCATAGTCAGTGATTTGAGTGTGTTGTGCTGTGTTATTGTCAGGGTCTGCAGGACCAAGTAGCTTGTGCCTGTGTAGACATGCACTACAGCGTATCCCAGATGGCTGATCAGTACCGGCAGGAGGCCAGGAGGTCGTATTACGTGGTGCCAAGCATCTTCAGTGAATTCATGTGCACTTTCACTAGGATGTTCCGCTCCAGAGAGGGAAAGCTGCAGAGCATCAGGTGAGGTCTTCCTTTCTCTCTGTTGCTGTTGCAGATCAGTTCCCACAGGAAGGTGCTGACCAAAAGTGTATGCACTTTCACTGTACTGTCACTTTGGGGGGTCCAGTAAAAATAAAAAATACAGACGTTAGATGCATTACCTCTTGACTGTCCAGGACAGAGACACAGAATGTTTTTGAATAATACACTTTTTTTTTTATTTGTTCTAAAGAAATCGTTACACAAATGGACTTGCGATTTTGTCAGAGGCAACGTCTCTTGTCATTGTGATGAAGGAGGAACTTGTAGCTTTGAACCATAGAATAGAAGAGAAATCAGAGGTATGTGCCCTTGTTCTTACCATCAACAACGATTACACATGCTCTTTCTGATAACTGAATAGCAAATATAGCTAGTTTGTTAGCTTGAGTTGAATGGGTGATCTTGTTTTATTCGACAGGAAATAGAAATTTTGATGAAGAAGCTTCAGAAAGATACTGATATTGTGGAGCAGGTCAGAGCCATCGTTCAAGTGGAAGAAGGCGTCATGGCTCAGGAGACTCAAATAGTCCAGGACTACGCCCAGGTTTGCCATGTTCATCTGAAACCCCATAGCTGTTGTCAGTATTGTTGTTTCATTCTCAGTGCTGCCATGCTTATTTGCATGTGGCTGCGTTGGCTTTGTGTGTGTTATGTTTTATACTGTAGGAGGCCCAGGCTGATTTGAATACAGCATTGCCTCTACTGGAGAAGGCCATTTCAGCCCTAGATAGCCTGGAGAAAAATGACATCTCAGAGATAAGGCAAGTTCTAGTCCTTTGTTTTACAGAGTCACTGATACAACTCAGGGATAGTCTGTAAACATTGTACTTCTGGAATGAACAATTTATATCTTTGTCTAAAATCCTTTTCGTAGGGTCTACACTAACCCACCAGACCTGGTTCTGACTGTGATGTATGCAGTCTGCATCTTGCTGCAGCAGAAACACACCTGGGCAGTGGCCAAGCAGCTGCTGGCCGATCCGGGCTTCCTCAAGAGGCTGGTCAACCTGGACAAGGACAGCCTGCCAGAAAAGGTGAGCTGACCTGGAGGGGGTTTGATCAACTGTGCTGCTGAACATTGAAATATTTAAATGGGCATTTGTAAGCCACATTCTGTGGTTAAACCAATGACTAATAAATACAAATAGGCAAAAGGTTTAGGCCAGTTTATGGTATTAGGCTGCCAAACGAGATGTGACTTATACCGTTCTGAGAGTCTCCTGCTCTCTTACGATATGAACACAACTTGTGTTGTGTTACACAAGCCAGCGTAGCAATACGCTTCCATCGCTTTAAGTGGGCGTGGCGTAGCGTGTGGAAATAGCATAACAGACTGGACTAGTGAGCTAGTTAGCAGGCTAGCCAGCTAGCAGGCTACCTGGTCACATATCTTTATATCAAAACTGTGATTCTGTTAAAGTAAGCCCTAGATTAAATATCTGACATACCAGGAACAACAACAAGCACTTATAAGGCCACCCAAGTCTTACTTTTTAGCAAAGTAAACGACTGAACGACACCATGGTCCTGCATCAAGCATAATTCGCTCCTCATTTGCATAGGATTAAACTTTCCCCAACTTTTGTCGCTCGCTACGCCCAAAACACTGGTCTACGTCACAGTGGATTGCCTCCCAACAGAATTATGCTTCTAACGCTACGCTGGCATGTATTCGTACTAGAGTTTTCAGAGTTTTTGTTCTTTCAGGTGTTCCTACACCTGAGGAGGTACTCCAAAGACCCAGATTTCACCCCAGAGAAGGTGGGGCGGGTGTCCACTGCCTGCCGATCCATGTGCCAGTGGGTCCTTGCATTGGAACGCTACCATGATGTAGTTAAGGTGAGCCAGTGAAATAGGCTCCCTCTTCCTCACAAGGGTAAAGCATCCAGCTACCATGATGTGGTTAAGGTCAGTCTGGGAAATAGGCTCCCTCTCCCTGACAAGGCTAAAGCATCTCTCTCTCGCATACACACAATCACATATCAGATAATAAGGTGGAGTTTTGGGAGAATATACATTTCAGGTTGCAGTGCAGTGATAGCAAATGGTTTTGTTACAGTTATGGGAATTGTCTCCTGTGATCACAGATAATTGAGCCTAAGCAAAAAAAGGTCAGAGTGGCTACGGAAGCGCTTGCAAAGGCCCAGTGGAATCTCAAAGAGAAACAGAAGAACCTCTCGAGGGTAAAGCATCTCTCTCTTTCTATTAACATGAACATTAATGAACATAAACTTTTTTTTCTGCCCATAGGCTTATTCAGCCATTTTTAATCTGAGCTTCTGCTCCCGTGCAGATAGAGCAGCATCAGGCCGATTTGCTGGGGCGCTACAACGCTAGTGTGGCTGAGAAGGTGGAGCTGGCAGCCCGGAAAGAGCTGACAACAAAACGAGTGCAGAGGGCTGTACAGCTAATTGCAGCCCTGTCTAATGAGAAGGTTCGCCCTCTGATGCCCTCACCTTCATACACATTCTCATGAATTTCCGTTAAGACAACCTTCCTCAATTATGTCTCCAATCCATGTATATGTACACTCAAGGGTATAGGGTCTGGAGTCTGGCACTGTTCTTCATGGGCTATTGCTAATGCTAGCTTGTTTCTTTTACGTTCAAAAACCTCTGAGGAGATGAATTTCCACAAATTGGACAGATAGTGATAGTGTCCCCCAACTAGTTGTGACATATTTGGGTAAGACTTGGGTGTGGATCTCACAGATGAAGCCATGTTCGGCTGTGTCCCTGTGCAGGACCGCTGGGAGAACTCTGTGAGAGAGCTCGACCTGCAGCTGAAGCACATTGTGGGTGACACCATAATCTCAGCTGCCTTCATCACCTACTGCGGCCCGCTCACAGCTGTCTACCGGGAGGCCATTGTCAAGACCTGGCTGGAGTCATGCCATAGTGCTGATATGTCCGTGTCCGAAGACTACACCTTCATCAGCACCATGACCAAGACAAATGAGGTTTCCTCCAGGCTGTGGCTTTTTCTGCTGCTAAACAATATACTTACTAGTCTGTGTAGAGTAGTGTAATTTCGCCTAGTGTAACTGGTAATGCCATTTTTGGTATTTTGTTGTAGGTCACAGATTTACATTCTCCTAATTTCTTATAATGTTTGTTCATTTAAGATGTGATTTAATCTGACTAAAGAACAGGCAGCTGGTGTTGTTGTCATTGCCATGCTCTTGCGCTCCAAGGGTCAGGTTCTTTCAAATGTTTCTGACGGAACCCCATTGAAGATGGAGCCCTGTGTTACCTTTAGGTCCGGCACTGGCACAACACCGGTCTGCCTTCGGACCAGAGCTCCACGGAGAACGCCATCATCATAGGGAACGTGCCCAACTGGCCGCTGATCATAGACCCCCAGGCTCAGGCCCAGCGCTGGCTCAGCTGTAAGGAGGGCGTGGGGCTCTACAAGGTCCGCGCATCCAACCCCAACTACATGAAGACGGTAGAGAGAGCCATCCGCATGGGCGATGCGGTGCTGATTCACGTGAGGCTCCCACTTACACACACACGCACGCACGTGCACACACACACACACACACACACACACACACACACACACACACACACACACACACACACACACACATATGCATGGGCTCAAACAACCTTCATTCTCCATAATCATATTCCATACACATTCCTCACTATTTAGTACATGGGCTACACATGTATTTTGCAAATGCAGCATTTTGCATTTGCGCTCCAGCTCGTTTCTTTGCCAAATGTATAAAGTCTAGGGGAAAATTAGAAGGTATGAATGAATGATGAAAAGTGCCACGAGGAAAGAGGAGAGCCCCTTAAATACCCATGTGCTCAGTCATCACCTGACCAGGCCCAACCCTGCCTGTATACTGACAGGAAAAGCCTTGGAGGAGGCTCAGGGGGTCGTAACAACACTGTACACTCAAAAAGTATTAATCACTGTATTTTTTGCAAGTGTGTATAAAGCAAATCTGAAGTGTATGGATATGTGGATTATGTGGTCTCTTTACCACCAGGATATAACTGAGAATATGGACCCCTGTCTCATCCCAGTGTTGAAGAAGAACCTCATGGTCCGAGAGGGACATTCCTTCATCAAAATTGGAGACACTGAGATTGAGTACAATTCCAACTTCAGGTGATTTCTATTAGATTCTCCTCTCATAGTCATTGGCTGCTGGTCTCAGTATTCATGCATGCTGCGTCTTGCATGCCTTTGCAAGTATAACCTTTCTTAACCCCGACCTCTGGGTCAATTACACAACCTCCTGTAAGTAAAGTAAGTAAGTAAGTGAAGTTTATTTTTAGAGCACATTTAAATGCAGCTTGCACTGACCAAAGTGCTGTACATAGTGCATTAGATATTGAAAGAATAATAAAATAAGACAAGATAAAATGGAATAAACAAACATCCAACAATTTTTCCTGCCATCCTCTGTATATTCAGGCTGTACCTGACCACCTCACTGCCAAATCCTCATTTCCTGCCGAGGCTGTGCAACATCGTCAAGCTGATTAACTTTAGTGTGGAGTACGAGGGCCTGCAGGAGCAGCTGCTGTCCAGTGCCTTCACGCTGCAGCAGCCCCAGCTGGAGCAGCAGCACAGCCAGCTCCTGCACAACATCACCTCCCACCTGTTTGACCTCCACCAGCTGGAGGAGGGGTCGCTGCAGCTTCTGCAGGACACCATGGGTGAGGGAGGGTGTGTGTGTGTGTGTGTGTGTGTGTGTGTGTGTGTGTGTGTGTGTGTGTGTGCGCGTATGTCCATGATCATTTTAAAAGTATGGTTTCTCTGCGTTACTATGTAGTGGCGCTCATGCAAGCTGAAGTGAATGTAGGAAATGCTATCGGTGAAAATGTTCAGGTACCTTTTGTCAGGACGTTCTTCTGTAGGTTATTGTCAGAAATGTTGACCAACACTCAATTAACACTTTTGCTTTTCATGTAGGACATATCCTGGATGACCAGTCTCTCATTGACAACCTGAGGAAGACAAATGAGACCTTCAACAAGATCTCACAGCGCGTTCAGACAGCTAATGAAAAAGAAAAGGAGATTGGCGAGGTGCGCAAGAAGTACCTGCCCATCGCCAGCCACGGCGCAAACCTGTACATGGTGCTGGCCACGCTCACCCAGATCAACTACATGTACCAGTTCTCCCTCATGTGGTTCATGGACAAGTACATCAAGGCTGTGCAGCCGGCGGGCAGCCAGGCCTCTGAGAGGCCAGTGGAGGGAGGGACAAGTGTTGGCGGCTCCGTCAGCCGCACTGACTTTAAGACGGGCGACTTCAGCCACCACCTGCTCAGCATGATGGATCTCATGAGTGAAAATATCTACAAGGTGAGCTCAGGGACGCAGCACGCAGTCATTTGGAGAAAAGTGTCTGCTAAATGACTAAATGTAGATGTCATTTTCTATAGCTATCCAGTGACACTCTGGTTGCTGTAAACAAAAAAATATTTTTTTTTTTAGATAAACACGGCCTACCAATGTGCAACTATATGTTCCCTATGTTCAAAACTTTTCTGTCAAGTGCTCAATCTGTTTCAAGGCAAAGTGCGGGTCCTTAAAATACAAAATTATTGGATTGAACTGTGTCAAAATTAACCTTGTCAGGTGGCACTGTGTCGCAAACAGTAGCCCGGACCACATTTGGGCTTGATGCCCATGGAGGACACAGGTTCAAATCTGGCCTGATGTCATTTCTGCTGTCCACTCCCCACCTCTTCTCCCTCTTATTTCCTGTCCCACTCTTCACTGAACTATCAATTAAAGGCAAAAAAAAACTAAAATGAATCTTTTAAAAAAATGAACCCCGTAACATCGTAAAACACCACAATATACAAAAAAATCATGAATATGTACTAACTCATACAGAAAGGGGATGGTTTATTTTCCCCTTTGTATCTGTTGCTCTAATGCATAATAATGAAGTTGTAGTAACTCCTTTTTGTGTGAATAAGATTCCAGCAACCTTTTGTCTGTTTGGGTGATCAGGGTCTCCATCTAACAATAGACATGCTGAATCAGTTTGGATGGCCGGTTGGTCAAGATGGTTTTCAAATAGCCTCCTCCGGTACTCATTCTATAATTGATGGCCGTCGCTGACTTTTCCTGACTGTAGGTGTTAAAGTGGGGCCAGGTTGTGGACCTCTCTAGTTAGCATGAGACACCATTTGGGCAAAAGCTTAATTAGATTACAGAAATCAAACTTTACTACTGTTGTTCAGGAAGGGTTGTATCAATTCCCCACACCATGTGTTCAGCCCGTCTCTCTCTCTCTCTGGCCCACACAGGAGGTGTCTCTGGCGCTGTTTGCAGAGCACCAGCTGTGCTTCTCCTTCCTAATGTGCTGCAGGGTCGTGCAGACGAAGCACGGCTCCCCGCTGCCGGCCGAGGAGTGGCACACCTTCCTGCACACGCCCGTGCTGGCCAACATGCTGGTGGGGCCGCAGCGGGAACGCCCGGCCCACGCCCGGTGGCTGACGAGTAGCATGTGGGCCCAGTGCCAGTACCTGAGCACCCACCTGCCCATCTTCTCTTCCCTGTGGTGCTCTCTCTGCTACAACCCTTCCCAGTGGAGTGCCTTCAAACAGGCAGACAGCCTTTACAGCTTCCTGAAGGAGCCGTACACCCCAGACTCCAGCTCGCCAACTCCAGGTCAGTCAGTCTGCCGTACTGCAGCCGTCAGGACAACAGCCTGGTGAAAGCACCTCTGTTGTTTGCATTCATGTTGAACATTTTCATATGTGGCAATAATATTTTGCCTAAAAAGTTTTGATCAGCTATGTCACCATTGATGTAGTCGTAAATATGGAATGACTTCCATTTTATATGTGTATTATGGAAATTATATTTTGCCTAAACAGATATCAGTTTTTTTTTTTGTGTAACATGCAGTGTTGACACACATCCCCGTTAATGTAACCTGTGGTAAATGTTATGGAAAGACATGGGAGAAGTGCAGTCTTTCAATCGCTGTAATCTGCATTTTATCTTTTATAGATAGCAGTAAGATCCCTTTTTTGTCTTTTGTCTCTTAATGTGGTTGCTTAATGGAGGTAATAATTTTATTGTTTTTCCTGTTAGCACCCACGGAATCCAACCCTGCCAACCGTAAACACATAGTCTTTCCATGGGAGACCTTGTCCAGCTTCCAAAGAATCATTCTGGTGTGTATCTGTTCATATGTGTGTGTGTGTCACATGCAAAGCAGACAGTGTAGTTATATATCTGAAGGGCATCATCCCTTGCAGAACAGGTGTGGCATGAAATTATTGTAATTGTAAGGATAGGCGCGCTCTACTTCCAAAATGAAAGCGTTTTTGGGTGCGAGTAAAAAAGACTGTTAACTTAAAGTAGAAAAAAAAACGCACTCTCAAGCTTGTCTCTTTACTTATTTATTTTGTCCTGTTAATCCACAGACGCGTTTCGGCCTAAGCCATCGTGACGAATAAATAGATAATAGATCGATAAATAGAAGCTCTTCCTCAGGCACCATGAAAAGGGAACGCAAAGTAACTGCATATAGATAATATAGTCTAACAGTAATAACAATACATATTTTTAATGGTCAATTGCTGTTTTTAATGTTTTTTTGTACATACCTTCACTGAATTTGAGGAGATTTTTGATGTTAGTATTTGTCTTTGTAGATAAAGACCCTGCGACCAGAGTGTCTAACATCCGCTGTGAGGAGGTTTGTTACAGAGCAGATTGGAGCAAAGTTTGTGGAGGGGAGCAGAATGAGTCTTCTGGATGTCTATGAGCACTGCAGCTCAAACACTCCCATCATCTTCCTCCTGTCGCCTGGTACACACACAAACACACACACACAGCATGTCTTTTTAGGGAGCTCTTATAAGTAGTGTTAGCTTTAGCTTCACACAGTAAACAGTTATTTTAGTTTTTTAAACTTAAACTTTCATCAAATACGTGTGTGTGTGTGTTTGTGTGTTTGTGTGTGCGCGTGCGTTTGTTGTTTTGTGTGTGTGCACATTTGTGGTTGTGTGTGTGGGTATGTGTGTGTGTGTGTTTGTAGGCATGGACCCAGCCTCCCATGTGCTGCGTCTGGCCCAGGAGCAGCGTGGGAGCAGCCTGCATGTGGACATGGTGTCTTTGGGCCAGGGCCAGGGCCCACGGGCCGACGAGCTGGTCAACAAGGCCCAGATGCTCAAGGGCCGCTGGGTCTTCCTGCAGAACTGCCACCTGGCGCCCTCCTTCATGCCTCGCCTGCGGAACATCATCAACATGTGAGTAGTCTTTAGGGGTCAGGCATCACCTCCGCATTCATTTGAATTTCATTTGCTTTCACTTGCTGTAATATCTTCTGGCAAAGGAATGGCAAATTCATGTGTTCTGTATGGTACTTCATTTGTGGGTTCATTATGTCCTTTGAGTGTGTGTGAGCGAGTGGTAAGTAAGTTGTTTGCGACAGTGGTACAGGAGGTAGAGAAGTAAGTCGTTTAGTAATCAGAAGGTTGATAGTTCGATTCCCTGTCGAAGTGTCCTTGGGCAAGACACTCAACCCCTAATTGCTCCTAATGTGCAGTGTGCCATCAGTGTAAATGTAAAATGTGTATACATCCTTTTAAGTCGCTTTGGATAAAAGCGTCTGCTAAATGAATAAATGTAAATGTAATATTTTTCACTTGCTGTAATATCTTCTGGCAAAGGAATGGCAAATGAATGTGTTCTGTATGGTACTTCATTTGTGGGTTCATTATGTCCTTTGAGTGTGTGTGAGCGAGTGGTAAGTAAGGTGTGTGGCTGGTCTGTGTTGCAGGCTGAAGATGAAAGGCTCTGACCTGGACCCACACTTCCGCCTCTGGCTCTCCTCTAAACCAGACCCAGTGTTCCCAGCCTCCATACTGCAGAGGGGCTACAAGGTCAGGCTATCACTCTCTCCCCGGTCAAAGCACAGATGCAGTTCATTTTCCTTACCTGTTAACAAGAGAGGTTATAATAATGGCGTCACCCTAATGCCTTGGCAGTATGGGTGCACTGATGCAGGATCTGCAGTGTCTATTTGCAGAGGAGATTTTCAGTGTTTTGAATTACATGACAAACGTAGTGACGTAGAATGCTGAGATGGTAGTGTTTGTTTAAATGTATTTATTAATATTTGAAATATATGGTCAACTTATTTGAAGGTACTTATTATTATTTCACTATATATATAATATCATAAACCTATTTGCAGGGTTGGGAGGATTACTTTAAAAATGTATTCCGATACAATTACTGATTACCTGTTAAAAATTGTAATCAGTAACCTAATCTAAGTATCACAATCTTAAAGTAATCTAACTTGATTGCTTTCCCTTACTTTTGGATTACCTCAA